>NW_003852836.1:86455-87299 GCF_000181295.1 Otolemur garnettii | reverse complement strand
AAAGAAAGAAAGAAAGAAAAATATATATACTTGTTACCATATATTGCCTGGACAACAGGTGACATTCTGGAGTCATGGTGCTGATATGGCTGGATAAGATGGAGGCTGGAAGCCTCTATCTTGCTAAGTAGACCTAGTCCCATCTCCCTGATTTCTTTGCCTTCAGTCCCCAAAGGATTGAGAGCCTGAAGCTCTCATGAGCCTACCTAATTGTCAAACCTCAACCTTTCCAAACCATGTCCCTTGGCCATGCAGTGACTCTTCCAGGAAAGAATTTTTCTCTCAAGTCTCCCCAGGAGTGGTGCCCAGCTCAGTAGGTGGATTAGAACCAGCCTCATACTAGGACTTTGCAAGCTGATGCTGAAAGGCAGCTCTGTCATGATGGCTGTGCCCAGTCAGCAGCCAAACAAGGAGTGCTCCACTCTACCGGTGGCTCAGTCCTGGCCCCTGGATGCTGTTCAAGGTCCCTCACTCTCCCACTGTAACTCTAGCAAGTGTCTAGGTCCAAATTTAAAAAAGGCCCTCTCTGTCTGAAAACTTCTGCAGAACCAGCCAGCCTCTGCTGACATGCAAGCACTCCCCTTCTGCACTGGTTCTCCATATCTCCTGACTTGTCTTTGGCTCCTGGAGTCTCCTGCTGCCTCCCTGTGCCTCCAAGCAATGTTTCTTGGCAGGGCCCCCAGCCAGAGGTGGGTGGAAATTTTTCTCTGTGATCTCACCATGAGTGGCTGCAAAGGAGACTCTCTGATCCACAATCTTGCCTACTGCTGCTTCTATGAGCACTTTATTAACAAGAGCCACTATTACTTCTCACCTAGATTAACATAACAAATGTATTATTAGT
>NW_003852836.1:85761-86079 GCF_000181295.1 Otolemur garnettii | reverse complement strand
TGCAATCTTCAAGGCCTGGCAGTCGTATTTGATACTGATCCTACCTGACCTCTGCCGGCATATATACCCCCTTGCAGCAGGTTACTATTTCAGAGGATAATCAACAGTGAAACCACATGATGGGATCCCAGACAAGAAGAAAACGTTTCCCTTCTCAGTGCTATCTTTGAACTTGGTATTTGGTACGTAAAGAAGGCTGCATTGTGCTTCGGCTGTCACCAGGAATCTTGTGAAGTCCAGTCAGTAGTGATGAGTGATGAAGACATGGCCTGTAACACTCCCCACTATCCCAATCTCTTGCCTCTCTGTGCTTTAAAA
>NW_003852836.1:85054-85342 GCF_000181295.1 Otolemur garnettii | reverse complement strand
CCAGCCTGAGCAAGAGCAAGACCCCATCTCTAAAAATAGCCAGACAACGTGCTGGGTGCCTGTAGTCCCAGCTACTTAGGAGGCTGAGGCAAGAGAATCACCCAAGCCCAAAAGCTGGAAGTTGCTGTGAGCTGTGACGCCATGGCACTCTACTGAGGGGGATAAATGGAGACTCTCTCTGTCCCAAAAAAAAAAAAAAAATGTATTATATATGTTATATTGTCAAAACTGCTAAGTGAATAGGTCTGAAATGTTCCTCACTGTAAAAAACTAGTATTTATGAGCAGT
>NW_003852836.1:84366-84956 GCF_000181295.1 Otolemur garnettii | reverse complement strand
AGTGACATTAATACATTGAATTAATTATCTCTCTCTCTTCCTCCCCCCATGCAGTACCATTTGGGTCATGGTTTGACCACGTTCGTGGCTGGGTGTCCATGAGAGAGAAGGAGAACTTCCTGCTACTGAGTTATGAAGAGCTGAAACAGGTAACCGTCATTTTAGTAGTCAGTGCACACCCTCTCACCACCACCTTCTCTTCCTCTGACTTCCCTCCATTTCTCTGTGTCTCTATTCCCCCTTCTCAGTCAAAATTTAGCCTTGAGAAGAGTCAGGGAGACTGGGCTTATCTCCCTGGTCTTCATTGCCCTACTTCTGGTTGCCCCTTCCCAAGATTCACACTTTTTTTTCCATATTCTTCTTTACTTTATCATAAAACATCTGAAGGGTTATCCCATGCATTCAGCAGAGGGCTGAGCATTCAGATGCTCAGGACAAGGAAGGGTGAGGAGACCATGTTTTCTCTAGGATACCAGTGGCCTATTAGTGGTATCCTGGAGAAAAGAGAAAGTAACATGAACACTGGATGCTGCTTTCACCTGAGACACGTACTTCCCATCCCCTTCCCCTGCCCACCTCTGTCGAATCCC
>NW_003852836.1:80782-83051 GCF_000181295.1 Otolemur garnettii | reverse complement strand
TGTGCTTACAACAGGGGCTAACAGTTGAGATGAGGAGTGTTTGAGTGTGTCAACTACAACTGCTCCTCCCACAGAACATTTCTCCTGTCCCCATGGAAGCTACCAACTGGACAGTTAGTGTGGAGAACTATCCCTAACAAAGGCATGAATGAAGGATTGACTCAGTTGGGAAAAGGACACAGGAGAGACTTTGCTATCAGACATTTTAAGGCCCCCTGTGGTTAAAGCTTACTCAGGTCCCCTATCCTTGAGCTCAAGACAAATGGAAATATCTTTTGCAAAGACTTCAAGAATTTATTTTTATTCCAAAATCCTACACTTCAAACATATCTGGAATGGTGATCTCTCAAAGAAAATAATTAAATGCTTCTAAAGCATCAAAGGACCTTGAGCAGATCAGGGCTTGTGCTGTCCCAGTTGCCCCGGAGGACAGTCAAGAAGGTCAGTCTTGAGCCCTAACATCTAATGGAATTGTCCCTGCTGGTTTTGGATTTCTGGGGTCTCATGACCTCCTTCTTCTTTCACATATACCTCTTATGGAATGAGAAGATCAGTCTTACACGTGTCCCACAATTGCATTTTGACTGTAGGTAGCAGGTCTGGTTTCACACCTTAGCACCTAGTGAAGAATTTTGCCTCAGAATGAATCATATGTCAAGTCTCACTCATGCCTTAGTGAGGCTTAGGTGATATTTACACAAGATAGAGTTGACACAGGGATAGGTTAAGCCTCTTGGGCTGCTGGAGAGGATGCAAGAATTATGCCTATGTGACAGGGGTGAAGAAGGCAGAGTGCTATGAGCTGAATTGGGTCCCCCAAATTCATATGTTGAAGTCTTAACCTCGTGCACTTCCGAATAAAATAATATTGAGATATAAAGTCTTTAAATAGAAGTAATTAAGTCATAATGAGGCTTATAGATGAGCCCTAACCCAATGACTCCATCCTTAGAAGACACGTGGACACATGCATGTGCACACAGGGAAATGACACAGGAGAAAAATGGATGTTTACGGGGCCCCAGTTACATGTTAGATCCTCTGCTCTGTCATTTCTACTACATTAATATGTCATTTACATCTATATATTACCAGCTTATGTAAAATTATGTATCGTTCTTTGTTAATCTATTTAATATATTGATATATGTAAATATTAATTTGTATGCTATATCAAATAATAAGATAACATGTAATTAAGGGTATTACTTCTGGCATACAAATCTTTGGCTTCAAATCCAAATCCATCACTTTAATAATGCAAATTCCCAAGGTGTTTTTTTTCTTCCTCAAATGTGAAATGGAGATAATATTAGTGATTTCTTTTTTTCCTTTTTTGAGTCAGTCTTGCTCTGTCACCCAGAATGGAATGCAGTGGTATGATCTTAACTGATTGCAGCCTCAAATCCTGGAAGCAAGTAATCCTCCCACCTCAGCCGCCCAAGTAGCTGGAATTACTGGCATGCACCACCAGGCCCATCTGATTTTTCTTTCTTTTTCTTTTTGAGACAGAACCTCAAGCTGTCGCCCTGGGTAGAGTGCCATGGCATCACAGTTCACAGCAACCTCAAACTCCTGGGCTTGAGCGATTCTCTTGCTTCAGCCTCCTGAGTAGGTGGGACTACAGGTGCCCACCACAATGTCCTGCTATTTGTGGGTTGTAGTTGTCATTGTTTGGCAGGCCTGGGCTAGATTTGAAGCCGCCAGCTCTGGTGTATGTGGCTGGTGCCTTAGCCGCTTGAGCTACAGGTGCCACACCATCTGATTTTTCTTATTTTTATTTTATTATATTTTATTTTAAAGACAGAGTCTCACTGTGTTGCCCTTGGTAGAGTGCTGTGGCATCACATCTCACAGCAACCTCAAACTCTGAGCATTAAGTGATTCTTTTATCTTAGCCTCCCAAGTAGCTAGGACTACTGTGTTTCCCCGAAAATAAGACCTACCCCCCAAATAAGCCCTAGCAGGATTTTTATGCATTTGTTAAATATAAGCCCTACCCTGATAATAAGACCTAGTGATGGGCATGGCTATGCAGTGTATCTGCCTAGCCACACCATGCATTTCGATGTGGAGCGGTAAGGAAGACTGGAATAACTTTTATCTGCCACAGCTCCTTTAACCCAGCTGTTCACACTTGCTCGGGTGCACATGTGGTGACTGCGGTGGCAGGCATCCTACTGAGCACATGCAAACAGCTAGGAGAAAGGAGTTCACACACCACTAGCACCAGCCCCACCAAAAAGGTCGGCTCTCCCTGTCAGGTTCC
>NW_003852836.1:79802-80275 GCF_000181295.1 Otolemur garnettii | reverse complement strand
TACAGGGAAGTGTTATGAAGGAAAATACAGCAGGATGGGGACTGGCAGTTCTATATTGGGGGGTGAGAGAACCTCACTGAGAAGACTGCCCTGGTGCCAGGACTAGAAAAGGCAAAGAGGCAGGACACAGACACACCTGGGAGAGCAGCATTGCAGGGAGAAGTCTCAGGAAACACATGTGGTCTGAGCAGTGAGGACATCTGCCAACTGTAAGGCAGAATCACAAGTCCCAGTGTGATGGAGCACAGTGAACAAATGGGTCGTCACAGGGGATGGAGTCAGAGAAGCCACAGGGATCACTGGGAGCCTTACAAGTGGCTGACACGCTTGTCTGTGTGAAGTAAGTTTCTGTGTGAAACTAAGAGTCCTTAAACTTGAAAAGGAAAGGGGAAGGATGTGTCTTCCCTTCATAAGGGCTCAAGGGGGCTGTCATCTAGACTGACTTACACAGGGGAACAATCCCAAGCAGAGAG
>NW_003852836.1:69833-78690 GCF_000181295.1 Otolemur garnettii | reverse complement strand
TGGGAGCTGTTCCCATGGGATGGGGGTTTTCAGAGAGGAGGTGCTGAAAGCCACTTACTGCCTCTAGCACCCGGCAATTCACATTTTGGAATGTAGGAAAAGGTCTCATATTTGTCTAATCCACCTGTTCAAAAATTTGAGCTTTTTTATGTTCTGCTGCTCATTGGGGGAGCAGAGCTGTCTTGGGCCACACATTGAATATACAAACACTAATGAAAGCAGATCAGCAAAATAATGAAAAAGTCTATCTGTACTTTTGGGGATATCTGATACCACAAATAAGAAATGCAGTCCTCATCATCTGCATTTGGCCTGCAGGGCACAGCTTGGACAACCTAGAAATTCTGTAGTATTCCTTCATTGGTCTCAATGCGTCAAAAATGGTCTATGGCTTTGGGGTGGGGGTTCATTTTCAAGGGCTACTATAACTAAGACCCAGAAACTGGTGGGTTTCAGACAACAGAAATTTCTACTCTCATAGCTGTGCAGGCATTCTCCGAGATTTCTTCTCTCACATCAAGCTGTCAGCAGGGCCCTGATCTCTGTGCAGGCTCAGGGGAGAGTCTGCTCTAGGCCTTTCTCTCAGATGTGGTGGTGGGAGTAGTTCTTGGTGTCTTTGGGGTGTCAACGCATCGCACTGGTCTCTGTCTCTGTCATTACATGGCATATGTTCTTTCCTTTTTCTTTTTTCACACACAGGTTCTCAGTCTGTTGCCCACGCTGGAGTACAGAATCATAACCATAGCTCTTTATAATCTTGAATTCCTGGGTTCAGGGGATCCTCCTGCCTTTACCCTCCCAAGTAGCTGGCACTGCTGATGTGTGCCACCCCGCCTGGCTAATTCGCCTTTTGAAATTTTTATGTAGAGATAAGTTCTCCTTATCCCTGTTCTGGAACTCCTGACCTCAAGCAATCCTGTGGTCTCAATGTCCCAGAGTGCTGGGATGACAGGCGTGAGCCACCCCTCCTGATCTAAGGTGTATTCTGTGTGTCTCTTTGAGTCTCTTTTCTTCTTATAAGGACACCAGACATATTGCATTAGGACCCACTCTAATAACCTGATCTGAACTCAATCATGCCTGCTAATACCTTGTCTGCAAATGAGGTTATTGTCACAAGTACCTAGAGTTGGGAGTTTGATTTATATTTTTGGCAAGAGAATTCAACTCAGAATAGTTGCTAAATGTGAACATAACATTCACCAAGCAATGATGTTGCCCTCTGCTCCCATGACATCTTGAAAATAGCATAAGCAATAATATATGGGTATCAATACAGGGATAAATACTGATAGTGGGGGCTGGAGTCCATGGGCTTCCTGGCCTGTGGTTTTTAAGTTATAGGAAGCCACCATGTTTTCCTTCAATAGTCGTAACTACAGCCGTTACTGTGCACAGTGATGTCACCTTTGGAGGACTACTACATGGTTACTGTGGGACTTCTGTTCAGCTTTGTGTCACTACTGTTCTCCTTAGATATAGTAGTGCAGGGGACCTTCTGGACTCTCCATGCCTGCTCACTGGCTGCTGTGAGCTGAATAAAGGCCCAACATACCTGCCCCAGGCTCCATGTTCCTTAGCTTGAATGTATCTGGTGCCAACACACGGGCAGTGACCTCTTGTATTACAGACAGTAATGCAAGATGATAACTAGGGGTAGTGAACAGACAGGGAAGGGCAAGGGAGAAGTTTGGCTCCCCTGATGAGGGAGGAAATAGGACCTGCCTGTGTGGGAACACAATGCACGGAAACACACCCTAGATAATCAGGAGTCCCTGTGTGAGGCTGCTCTCAGCATCAGCATTGATGTCAGTGGTTCTCAACCTTCCTAACGCTGGGACTCTTTAATGTAGATCCTCATGTTTGGGTACCCCCAACGAAAAACTATTTATGCTGCTAATTTATAATTGTAATTTTGCTATTGTATGAATACTAATGTAAATATCTGACATTATGTGACCCCTGTGAAAGGGTCTTTGACTCCCAAAGGGGTGGCGACCCACAGGTTGAGAACCACTGAGAACAGAAAAAGATTTCTGGAAATTACTTCAATTGACACTGAGAGTAACACAGCAAATACAGTTGAGAACTACAAATTTCACAGGCCAAGAGCTATAAAGCAAAGACACATCAACATGTACTTTAAGGGGTTAAGAGCAAATGTATAATGTTGATCAAAACAGAAGTATATTGGCCGGGCATGGTGGCTCATGCCTGTACTCCTAGCACTCTGGGAGGCCCAGGTGGGAGGATTGCTTGAGCTCAGGAGTTCAAGATCAGCCTGAGCAAGAGCAACAACCCCTCTGTACAAAAAGTAAAATGGATGGGCAGAGTGGTGCACGCCTATAGTCCCAGTTACTCAGGAGGCTGAGGTAGGAGAATATCCTGAGCCCAGGAGTGTGAGGGTGCAGTGAGCTATGGTCATGCCACTACACTCTAGCTTCCTTTGTGCCAGACTCTAAGGACATTACAAAATGTTAAATTATCTGAATATTCCTGAGAACCCTATGAAGTAGGTACTATTATTTCCCCCACCTTAGAGAAGGAGGAACAGAGGCACAGATAGCTTAGGTTTTTGGCTCAGGGAAACACAGCAAGCAAGTTCCCAGCCCAGATTTGACTCTGGATAGAGAAGGAAAGGGATTTACACATTGGTTGTCTGAATCCAGAACACATGGTCATCATCACAACACTGTGAACGAGCAGTTTGCTTTTTCAGAGGCGTGTTCCCTTCCACATGCTGATATTCTCGTGGCCCAACCAAGGTCACACAGATCCAAATAACATCACTGGGAATAGATAACTTTATGTGATAGCTGTTCACAGCAGAAAGTGTTATACCTTCTCTGAGGTGTGGAAATTTGAATCGAATGCTACCGATAAAAATTCACATGGTATGTAAAAGGGACTATTTTGTACATTTCTGGATGCTTATTACTGAAAGCCATGCAGGGTGCAGAGTTAGTATATATGTTAATAAATAAACATTCAGTCTGAACCAGGTGTGTGCATTATGGCATAGACTGAGGAGCCCTGACCAGGCCTGCTGGCTTCAGACAACCCCTGGGTCAGCCTCAGGCCCTGGGGGACAGACTTTCCCCTCCTTCCATCCGAGCTCTTCCCCAGGGCAACACTGCCTGACATCTGTGCTCTAAGCCCCACAAATGGTCATGTGGACAGCAATGTTGGCCAATATATGTAATGTGACTCCCTGGACGGGATTTTGAAGCACAAAAAAGACATTAGGTAAAAATGAAGGAAACCTGAATGAACCGTAGATTATGGGAACCCTCTGGACTCTCTTTGAAATTTTTCTGTAAATGTGCAACTCTTATAAAAAGTACTTTCAGATTTGCACAGCTTACTATGTGCTTGCTTTTGTTACTGAATTTCCAGTTCACTCCTATGAACTCAAACTCAGACTCCCCCCAGAGTGTTTTCTGAGTTCACAATTCCCTTATATTATTAACCTTTGGACTGTCAGTCAGAATATTTACTTCTCTGTACCAGCCAGCAAAATGCATAACTAATTGGGCAGAGGTTAACTCACAACTCATCTGTCCGCAGATGCCACAGCCTCCAGTACTGGCTGCACCTGAAACCCTCACACCGAGTACAAGTTGCAGATCATCATGTCAGACGACACCTTTTGGTATAAAGGGATCACTTTCCCGAGGGCTTATTACAGCCCTGGAATCCTCAGAAAAGTACAAGAAGAGTTTGTGCTGAAGGATGAAGATGTTGTAACAGTGACTTACCCCAAATCAGGTAAGGAAACAGAATCCTGAACTGAGAAATGATGTGGTTGTGTTCCTCATTATTTGAGTAGAGGATTGGAGTGATTTCTTTCTTCTTTTCTTTGATATGTGAGGAAGGGTCTCACTCTGTGGCCCAGCTGCAGAGCAGTGGCCCAATCATGGCTTCCTGTAGCCTCAAATTCCTGGGCTTAAGAGATCTTCCCAGGCATCTGGGACTACAGGCATGCAACACCAAGTCAAGCTAATTATTCTTTACTTTTTATAGAGATGGGGTCTTGCAATAGAGCTGAGGCTGGTCTTGAACTCCTGACCTTAAAAGCCATCCTCCCACTACAGCCTCACAAAGTGTTGGGATGACAGGCATGAGCCCCGACCTCCGGGCCTGACTGTTGCACTTTCTACATGCCAGACAATGTGCAATGCTTTGTGGTGAGGGGAGTGCAATGGCTAGCACCATTTTCATTCGGAGAAAAGGATTCAGTCAGGGAATTTCACAGGAAGGTGTGTAATTTCAGAAGGGATCATCTACAGTATAGGAGAGCTCAGAAGAGTGAACCCTAATAGTGATTGGGGTGTGTGTAAGTGCAAGGAGAAGGATGACCCCTGAAGTCCTAATAGAAGAAACAGAATCCAAATTGAAATAAAAAGAGTGAAAGGGAAATTCCTTAGTGAGGAGGGATATTTTCACATAAAAGAAGCATCCTGGGTGACAATTAGGAATCAGAAAAGAGCCCGACAAATCCAAAGGACTGAAAGATGTAGATCATATGTCACTGAGAACAGGGCTGGAGGGTAAGAGTCTGCAAATGGGCCAGACTGAGGTCAAAGGCCCTGCAAGTGGCAGGGCCCTGAAAACTCAAAAGCAAAGGGAACTATTGGACTCAGGAAATGGCCAACAATTTATGTTTCTAGGTACAGGGTCTTCTTTCTCCACATCTTCACTAATATCTGGTATTTTGAACTTAATTTAATAAATGTGAAAAGAAAAAAAAACCTAAATGGCCAAAAGTTGGCAGCAACTCAAACACCCATTGACAGGTGAGGAATAAACAAACTGCAGCTTATAGTTACAGTGGAGTGTGATTCATCCTTCACAAGGAAGAATATGCTGATGCATGCTAGAGCAAGGATGAGCCTTGTGTATACTGCACTGAATTAAGTGAGCCACTCACAAAAATGCTCACGCTCTTTGGTTCTACTTACACAAGGTGGCTAGGGTAGTGGAGTTCACAGAGGGAAAGTACAAAGGTGGTTGGCAGGGGCTGAGACGGGGAGGGGAGTGGAATGTGGAATTGTTGTTTATGAAGTACAAAGTTCCAAATTGGAAGATTAAAAATTAATTGAGGTTAGTTATGCACCAATAGGAACATACTTAACATGACTAAACTGTATCCTTAAAAATGGTACACTTTATGTTATGTCTATTTTACCAGAATTTTTTCAGTCAGATTGAAATGAGTTATGTTCATATTTCCTTCTTTATCCAGGAATAAATTGGTTGATTGAGATTGTCTGTCTGATTCACTCCAAGGGGGATACCAAGTGGGTCCAGTCTGTGCCCATCTGGGAACGCTCATCCCGGGTAGAGACTGTGCCTGGGTTTGCATCAGCAAATAAGAAGGAGGGCCCACACTTGCTCACCTCCCACCTCCCCATTCATCTCTTCCCCAAGTCTTTCTTCAGTTCCAAGGTCAAGGTCAGTGCACAATAATCTCATGACATGTATGACCAATGCATTTCAAACTTTAATGTGCCTGAAACCACCTGGAGACCTTGTTTTTGTTTTTGTTTTTTTGAGACAGAGTCTTACTATGTTGCCCTTGGTAGAGTGCCTTGGCATCACAGTTCACAGCAACCTCAAACTCTTGTGCTTAAGTGATTTTCTTCCCTCAGCCTCCTAAGTAGTTGGGACTACAGGTGCCCGCCACAATGCCCAGCTGTTTTTTTGTTGCAGTTGTCATTGTTATTTAGCTGGCCCAGGTTTGGTTTGAATTTGCCAGACTTGGTGTATGTAGCTGGTGCCATAACCACTGTGCTACAGGGGTTGAGCCCTGCAGACTTTGTTGAAATGTATTGTATTTTGGTAGGTCTGGCTGGGACCCGAGATTCTGCCTTAGGGGATGCCAATGTGGCTGTTCCAGGGATTGTAGTTGACTGCAAGGGTAAGAATCATTCCATATACTATGCCATCCAGATACAAATCAGACATAATGTGACATGATAATGCCAGAATCTTAGAAAACCATACTTTAGGCAGGGTGTGATGGCTTATACCTGTATTCCTAGCACTCTGGGAGGTCAAGGCAGGTGGACTGCTTGAGCTCAGGAGGGTGAAACCAGCCTGAGGAAGGGTGAGATCCTGCCTCTACTCAAAATAGAAAAACTATCTGGGCATTGTGTGTGGGGGGGTGTGTGTGTGGCAGGATGTGTGTGCCTGTATTCCCAACTACTGGAAAGATGAGGCAAAAAGATCACCTAATTCCAAGAAATTAACATTGCTGTGATCTATGATGACACCATGGCATGCAACACCAGCATGATGAAGTGAGATTCTTTCTCAGAAAAAATAAAAATTAAATAAATAAAGGTGGATTCTGGGAAGATGGCTGACCAGTAGCAACCCTGGTCAGAGGCTTCTGAGCAAAGGAAGAAAAACTGATTGGAATCAGAATCTATGAAGCCAAAGACAGGGAGCTGAGCCCAGAACGAAGTTTGGCAGGCTGTAAATCCAAGGAAGAGCATTTAAGAAGACAAAATACAGGTACAAAGTGGGCCCAGAACTGCTTGCTAGAGCCGCACACCTCCTGCAGGTGGCGTGTGGCCACAGAGGAGTCCCTGTAAGGGTTAACAGAAATACTAAACTACATCGTAAGAGGAAGTGCTAGCCTAATTCAACCCCCACGTGAAAAGGCCGGATAAAGAGACCAGTACTGGTAAGAAAACTGGATAGAACTAGCTACATTGTACAAGACTTAGATGGAAACACAGAGCACAGCGCAGGGCCCCTCCCGTCAGGACAGCACAACCCCTCCGCCCTCCCTTCACATTTTAAACCTATCATAGGCCAAAGACTACATTCCTAGCCTTATATAGACTCAGCGTCATAAAGTAACCACTCCCCCTCAACTAACCCTATATAAGATTGTACCGATCCCAAATAAACAGCTTCGGCTCAGCCTTCTCCCTATACTGTATGAGTGGTTGTGTGATTGTGTCCACCCTTTCCTTCTCCCTCTCATACGCTAATCACGAACTCCCCGACACCGCCCACTGGACGGGCAGTGTCAAGTGGAGGTCCCACCGAGATCGGCGTAGCTCCAGGAACCGGGAGCGAAACAGTCTTCGGACCGCGGAGGCGGCGCGCATAAGTCCGCAATCAGGTAAGTGCACTACCCCCCATACATAGTCCTAGAGAAATGTCTAGCGACCCCAGTGCCCTACGAAATGGGACAACAAGGGAAACTAACAGTTAGCCTTAAGGCGCTGCTGAAGCAGCATGGAATAAAAGTCCATAATTCCACCTTGCAGGACTTTATAAGCTTAGTGCAGGAGAGCAGTCCATGGTTTGCTTTCGGAGGGGCTTTGAACCCCAGGGATTGGGAACAAGTCAGACATGATCTCACAGAGCACTTGAAGAAAAAGGGACCAAAAGACTTTCCCACTTGGGCGTTCTCCCTGTGGAGAGCAATTAGAGATGCCCTTCTGGGTCCCACTCAAGTAGCTCGCCAGGAGTTAGAACAACTAAGACAGGACCTAGAAAAGGTCCAGGCAGAGAGTAAGGAGGAGGAACTCCCTAAGGGAGTCGAAGGTGGGGAAACTACACAAGAAAAGCCAGAGGGAGGCCCGGGTCTGTATCCGGACCTGTCGCAGCTGCGGGAAACAGCAGGAGAGGAGGAGGAGATGGAAGAGCAGATTCGAGAACAAATAGAAAGGTTACAATTAAAATTGTCCAGGCGGGTGAAACCCCCTCTCCCACAGTACATGAGCAACCCATTTTTACCATTAGAAGACCCGCCGGATCCCCCAAGTACAAATCAGGGGAACATGGCCCTATGGACAGATCCGTATGAGGATCATACCAAGTCAACAGAAGTCTCAGGGGGAGTGAAATTCATAGCCCCCGTGATTGAGCAGAATCAGCAAAGGTATCATCAGTCTATACCCATAAAAGAATTCAAACAGTTGAAGGAGGCTGTGTCCATGTATGGTCCACAGTCGGCCCTAGTGAGATCTATCCTAGAGGGATACAGATATAAAAATTTAACCCCTTGGGATTGGAAACAATTGATTAGGGCAGGGCTTTCAGGAGGAGATTATCTCTTGTGGAGAGCTGACTATGAGGATGCATGTAGGCAGACTGCGGCCATGAACGCGCGGTCAGGCCAGCCCCACATAGACCTGGATATGCTCTCGGGTCGAGGACAGTATGAGACCCTCCAGGCCCAAGTAGGATATGCAGCAGGGACATATGCTCAGATCACCACTGCAGCTCTAGCAGCCTGGGGGCGCATTCCAAACAAGGAAGTAGGAGGAACGCTGTCTAAAGTGATGCAGGGAGGAAACGAACCGTTTGCACAGTTCGTGGACAGACTATTCCAGACAGCCAATAAGTTGTTTGGAGGTCATGAAGAGGCCTTGCCCATTATAAAGCCGTTAGCCTTTGAAAACGCTAACAAGGCCTGCCAGGATATCCTCAGACCACATAAACATAGAGAAATCACTGACTACCTGAGGCTTTGCAGAGATGTAACAGAAGTGCAGCAAATAGGGCTAGCCATAGCTGGCGCGCTACAAGGTAAAGGGAACTGCTATAACTGTGGCAAGTCAGGACATTTTAAAAAGGAATGTAAGGGAAGAGGCCCGGGACAGAAACCTCCAGGCATCTGTCCAAGATGCAGAAAAGGGCTCCATTGGGCTAGAGACTGCAGATCAACTTCAGATATAGATGGAAAGCCACTAACCTCAACTCAGTCAAGAAACGGGAAGAGGGCCCAGCCCCGGGGCCCGTCACAAACCAGACAAGCTTTCGGGGCACTCCAGACATCCCTGAACCCACAGTGGTACCCTCAGGGAACAAGCTATCTATCGAGCAGCTTGTC
>NW_003852836.1:61672-62791 GCF_000181295.1 Otolemur garnettii | reverse complement strand
CCGGATGGGCAGTGTCAAGTCCCCTGCTCCGGGCAGGCACAAAACTACTTGCTAGAGGCTTGCGCACCTGGTGGGCAGCAGCTGAGGAGCCCCCTACTCTGGGAGGGCCCAGAACTTCTTGCTAGAGCCACGCACCCCACAGGCAGCAGAGGAGATTCCCACTCCAGGGCTCTGGGTGGGCCCAGAACTGCTTGCTAGAACCGCAAGCCTCCCGTGGGTGGTGGGTGGCTGCAGAGGAGTCCCCTGCTCTGGGTAGCCACAGAACTACTTGCTGGAGCCTCATGCATGCCACGGGCTGTGATGGAGAAGGCCCCAACTTTGGGTGGGCCCAGAACTGCTTGCTAGAGCTGCATGCCCCATGGGTGGCAGAGTAGATTCCCCGCTCCTGGGCTCTGAGTGGGCCCAGAACTGCTTGCTAGAGCAGCGCTTCTCCCCGCGGGTTGCAGGTGGCCACAGAGGAGTCCCCTGATATGGGCAGGCACAGATCTACTTGCTAGAGCCATGCACGCCAGAGGAGTCCCCAACTTGGGGCGGGCCCAGAACTGCTTGCTAGAGTTACACACCTAATGGGTGGCAGAGGCGATCTCCGCCCCAGGCTCCTCCTCTGGGCAGGCCCAGAACTGCTTGCTAGGGCAGCAGGTGTTCCACGGGCAGTGGCAGAGGAGTCCTCTGTTCCAGGCAGGCCCAAAACAGCTTGCTAGAGACACGCACACCCCCTGGGAGCCAGTGGAAGAGTTCCCTGCTCCAGGCACCTGTGCTGGGTGGGACCAGAACTGCTTGCTAGAGCCACGTGTGCCCCACAGGTGGTGGTAGAGGAGTTCCCTTGCTCTGGGATCCTACGCTGGAAGGGCCCAGATCGGCTTGCTAGGGCTGCATGCATCCAGTGGGCAAGGGTGAAGGAGTCCTCCGTTCCCCCCCAGCCACCCTGGTGGGGCTGAACTAGGACTGATCTGGTTGCTGGCGTACCCTGTGCTACTGCTATAAATTTTCAACAAGATCCTAACAAACAGAATCCAGCAACACATCAAACACATCAAACACATCATACACCACGACCAAGTGGGTTTTATCCCAGGATCTCAAGGATGGTTCAACATACGTAAATCTATAAATATAATT
>NW_003852836.1:24470-59122 GCF_000181295.1 Otolemur garnettii | reverse complement strand
GCCATGGCACTCTACCCAGGGGGATAGCTTGAGGCTCCGTCTCAAAAAAAAAAAAAAAAAGAAAGGAATTTATAACTGCAGTATATACTACATAAGCCTCTTTGTATTATTCTACAAAAAAAGTGAATCAAACATAATTCAGTAATTGCTTTTTGCCACTGAGAAAAAGCAGAAATGCTCGTGTGTGAAGCAGCAAGTTTGTAAGTCAATGCTGAAATCCAGCTGTGGTAGTTCTTCCAACCACTGTGTTCTACTGTGTGCAGCTGTCTTTGGGGATGAGCAGCCACATGAATTGAGTTTTGGTGTGAGGAAATTGAGGTGCAGAGAGTGCAGAGGGCTAGAGTATTGTCACAAAGTGAGTGGGTGCAGAATCCAAAGGAAAATTTAGATGCTCAAATGCCAAATAATCTTCCTTCTGTGTGTGGAGCAATCTCAAGTTTTATGTGGAGGATTATGACATATATATATATATATATATGTATATATATACACACACACACATATATATATATACTGGGTAACTAACTCTCATTTAGGTCCAAATTGATACCATTTCCACTTCCTCATGCTCCTTCTCAGTCAATGCCCACACACAGAGGTAAACACCCTCTGACTTAACCCACAAATTAGTTTTGCTTATTCCTGAACATCATGTACACGGAAATTGAGTCTGCTGTATGAACTATTTCAATCACTATGATGTCTGTGAGATTCATCCTTGGTCTTGGGTGTACATATGCATATCTATTTCTACATATCTATGGACGCACCATAATGTATTAATCCATTCTCCTGGTAGGGATCTTCAAACTGCAGTACACAAATACAGAGGGTGCAAAAAACTGTATACATATATTAGCAAAGGAAAAAAACTCTATTAAATTTGTAACACTCAAGACACGTTTAACATCTACAATTACAAGAGGTGCTATATGTGACTTGTATTCATCTTCTGTATCAGTGAATATTGAGCATTACAATTTCAATACAGTTTCCTCCTTTCTTCAAATGTACATACACTTTATGGCGCCCTCTGTACACCATGAAATAACATCCAGGTTTTAAAACCCTCCAATTGCTTCCCGTTGAGAGGATGCCAATATACCCCCGAGGGGAGAGACAGTGCTTTCCTCTTCCATTGTCATATTCCTGAAACAATAAGTACTTAATAGGAAATTTGAATTTTGTATTTCATTAATGAATTCCTCAAGTAATTTATTTGTAAAAATCCAATGATCTTTATTACCCATTGTCTAAGAATTACATTTTTCTCCAGTTTCATGAAGATCCAAAGGAGTAGAAAATAAGTGTATTGATTTTTCCTTTTCCTATTTTTCCTTTAAGGTGATTTATGTCATGAGAAATCCCAAAGATGTTATTGTATCCAGTTATTTTTTCTGGAATTCAATAAATGGGGTTAAGAAATCAAAGTCAGTGGAACAACGTCTTGAATGGTTCCTGGAAGGAAAAGGTGAGTGTGCTGCAAAATAAGGACGCTAGGGGGCGCGCGGAGTCCGTTCTCCGAACTCACCTGACACCCACTTTGTATCCGCATCTCACCAGCCCCTATCTACAAGGCTCTGTCATCGCTGGAACCCAAATCTGCAAAGTCCACCTACTATCTTAAGTGGGAGCAGAGCTCTAGCCAGCCCCTCAGCGGTCCCTGATAAACCGTCAACGCTATTTGCTGAGTCTAACGTCTTCAGTACTAACACAGACAACCATATTCTTCTCCAATCTCCTAATATGTGGTTTTCTGAAAGTCAACGTTTTTTTTTCTTTTTTAGACAGAGTCTCACTATGAGGCCCTTGGTAGAGTGCCGTGGCTTCACAGCTCACAGCAAGCTCCACCTCTTGGGCTTAAGCGATTCTCTTGCCTCAGCCTCCCAAGTAGCTGGGACTACAGGCACCCACCACAACGCCCAGCTATTTTTTTGTTGTCGTTGTCATTGTTGTTTAGCAGGTCCAGGCTGGGCTGGAACCTTCCAGCTCCAGTGTATGTGGTCGGCACCCTAACCACTAAGGTACTGGCACCACTCCTGAAAGTCAACTTTCATTGGTTTCCTAGATAACACAATCCTGACCTTCTAAACTACCACTGTTTCCCGAAAATGCCCGTTTTCAAAATTCCCTTAATCCTCTATTTCTGTAAACCTCACAATAGTTTGCATGACTCTGCAATTTCTCTATTTTTAGTTATGCAGAATCCCTGGGCTTTCTCAAGCGCTTGCAATTTGGCAATTTCCCCCAAACTGCCTGCTGAGTCCCCTGTCTCAGCTGCGATCTGTCTCTGGAGCTCGGGCAGCCTGGGGAGAGCCATAGATGCTGTGAATTCAACCTGTGCAAGATTGAGGGCATCTCTCCTCACTCCTCAAACTGCTTCTACTGTACGTTAATCTCACCCAATAAGTAGATCCACCCTCCCCTCACCCAAGGGCTGGCAGGATTCTGACATTTCACATGTGTCTTCCTTTTCGCACCCCACTCACCCCTGCCCCTCACCACTTTCCTTTACCTGATTAGTAATCAGGTTCCACCACCTTGATTAATATGTTCATTCTGGTTTCTCGTAAGATGGTGCTGCATTCCGGAAATCCTACAATTGCTGCATTGTATAAGATAGCCACCTTCCTCATGACTTAAGCCTAAACTTTTCTTTTCCCTAGTAATACTCATCACGGACAGGTATGTGTTTATTTATTTGTTTATTCTGTGTGTCTTCACACTGAAATGTATACTCAAGATGTTCACTGTTCAGCACCACGTCCTAGAATGATTCTTATTACATAGTAAGCATTCAACACACCTTTTAAAGATAATTAGTAAACATTTATTGCTGCTTCTTTTTTTATTGTTTGAGGTTTAATTTGTGGGTATAAAGAATTAGGTTACATTGTTTGCATTTGTTAGGTGAACTACCTCTTATTATTGTGTTCCACCCTAAGAGGTGTGCCAACCACCCTAAAGTTGTGCTCATTACGTGGGAGCACACCCATCCCCCCTGTCCTGCTCATTGGTTCTCCTGCTCCCCCGTTGAACTGATTTGAGTTTTTCTCTTATGTGAACATGTTAGATCATCTGCTAGCTTCATGGTACTATTGAATACATTGTATTCTTGCTCCTCCATTCTTGGGATACTTTAGCAAGAAGAATGTGTTCCACCTCCATCCAGGTAAACATTTAAGATGTAAAGTCTCCATATTTTTATGGCTGAATAGTATACCATGGTATACATATACCAGAGCTTGTTAACCCATTCCTGGGTTGGTGGGCATTTAGCTTGTTTCCACATTTTGGCAATTGTAATTGAGCTGTGGAAAAACAATCTAGTGCAAATGTCCTTATGACAAAATAAATTTTTTCTTCTGAGTAGATGCCTAGTAACGGGATTGCAGAATCAAATGGAAGGTCTAATTTGATTTCTTTCAGGATTCTCCATACTCTCTACTTCCAAAAAGCTAGTATTAGTTTGTAGTCCCATCAACAGGGTAAAAGTGTTTCCCTCTCTCCACATCCATGCCAGCATCTGCAGTTTTGAGAGTTTGTGATGTGGGCTATTCCCTCTGGGGTTAGGTGATATCTCAGGGTGGTTTTGGTTTATAGTTCTCTGATGATTGGAGATGATGAGGATTTTTCAAATGTTTATTAATCATTCGTCTGTCTTCCTCATACATGGTTCTGTTCATATCTTTTGCCTAGTGGTAGATTGGATTTTTTGCTTTTTTTTGTTGATTAATTTGAGTTCTCTGTAGATTCTAGGTATTAACCTTTTGTCAGATTCACAGCATGAAAATATCTTTTCCCATTCTGAAGGTTGTCTTTTGCTTTATTTGTTGTGACTTTAGCTGTGTGGAAAACTTTTGGCTTAAGTAAGACCTATTTGTTTATTTTTGTTGTGATTGCTACTGTAGTCTTAGTCATAAAATCTTTCCTGAGTCCAACATCATCAACAGTTTTTCTCATACTTTCCTCTAGGATTTTATCGTTTCATGTCTTAGATTTAAGTCTTTGTCTATCTGGAGTCACTTTTTGTAAGTGGTGAGAGTTGTGGGTCCAGTTTCAGTCTTTTACATGGTTATGCAGTTGAATAGGGTCCCAAGCACCATTTGTTGAATAGGGTTCTTTTCCCCACTGTATGCTTTTGTTTGGTTTGTCAAAGATCAGATGGCAACTAGAGACTGGTTTCATCTCTTGGTTTTTTACTCTGTTCCATATGTCTACTTATCTATTTTTGTGCCAATACCATGCTATTTTGATTACTGTAGACTTGGAACATAACCTGAAGTCTGGTAGGGTGATGCTTCCAACTTTGTTTTTTTACTAAGAAAATCTTTGGCTATGCGGAGTATTTTCTGGTTTCATACAAAACAAAATACTATTTTTTCCAGTACTTCACTGTTTGATGTTGGTATTTCAATGGGGATTGCATTGAATCTATAGATTACTTTGGATAGAATAGACATTTTGACAATATCGATTCTTCCCAGCGCAGACCATGGTATGTTCTTCCATTTTTAATGTCTTCTGCTATTTCTTTTTTTAGGGTTTCATAATTCTCTTTGTAAAGATCCTTCACTTCTTTTCTTAGGTATGTTCCTAAGTATTTAATTTTCTTAGAAGCTACTGAGAAGGGAATTGTGACCTTGATTTGCTTCTCAACTTGTATGTTATTGGTATATACAAAGGCTACTGATTTGTGAACATTGATTTTATACCCTGAGATGTTACTGTATTTCTTGATCACATCCAGGAGTTTTGCGGTTGAGTCTCCAGAGTTTTCTAAGTATGAGATCATGTCAGTAGCAAAGAGTGAGGGTTTGACCTCCTCTTCTCCCATCTTGATGCCCTTTATAGCCTGCTTTTGCTTGATTGCATTAGGTAGAATTTTCAGAAGTATGTTGAATAGTAGTAGAAATAGTGGACTTCCTTGTGTGGTTCCACTTCTAAGTGGAAAAGCTTTTGTTTTTACCCCATTCAGTATAATATTAGCTGTGGGTTTGTCAAAGATATATTCAATTGGCTTCAGAAATTGTGCCATCTATGCCTATACTCTTAAGTGTTCTTGTTATAAGAGGGTGCTGGATTTTATCAAATGATTTTTGCAGCTATGGAAAGAATCATGTGGACTTTTTGCTTCTATTTATATGGTAAATTACATTTATGGATTTGCATATGTTAAACCAGCCCTGCATCCCTGGGATGAAGCTTAGTTGTTCGTGATGTATAATTTTTTTGTGTGTGTACCTGTAATCTATTAGCTAACATTTTGTTGAGTATTTTGCTTAGATATTTATTAGTGAAATATCACTGGTCTGTAGCTCTCCTTCTTCCTCTTCTTCTTCTTCTTCTTCTTTTTTTTTTTTTTGCAGAGACAGAGTTTCACTTTACTGCCCTTGGTGGAGTACCATGGCGGCACAGCTCACAGCAACCTTCAATTCCTGGGCTTAGGCAATTCTCTTGCTTCAGCCTCCTGAGCAGCTAGGACTATACATGCCTGCCACAACACCTGGCTACTTTTTTGTTGCAGTTTGGCTGGGGCTGGGTTTGAACCTGCCACCCTCGATAGATGGAGCTGGCACTCTACCCATTAGGCCACAGGCACCGCCCCAATGTAGCTCTCCTTCTTAGTTGGATCCTATTATGGTTTTGGAATCAGGATATTTGCCTCATAGAACGTGTTGGGGAAGGTTCCTGCCTTCTCAAGGTTTTGGAAGAGTTTCTGCAGTATAGGTATAAGTTTATGCTGAAGACATGATAGAATTCTGGTGTGAAGCCAACTGGTTGAGGGCTTTTTTCTGTTGGAAGCTTTTTTATTGTTTCTTCAATCTCAGTGCTTGATATTGATGTGTTAAGAGATCTATTTCTTCCTAGTTAAGCCTATGAAGATGGTATGATTTTTGGTATTGGTCCATTTCCTCTACATTGTTGAATTTCTGGACATAGAGTTTTTTGTAGTAGTCAGAGATAATCTCTTGTATCTCTATGGTATCAGTTGTTATTTTCCCCTTTTTGTTTCTGATTGAGGATATTAAGGATTTTACTGTTCTGTTTCTAGTTAATCTGGCCAATGATTTATTGATTTTATTTATTTATTTATTTATTTTTTGCAGTTTCTGGCCAGGGCTGGGTTTGAACCTGCCACCTCCAGCATATGGGGCCAGCACCCTACTCCTTTGAGCCACAGGCACCACCCTGATTTTATTTATCTTTTTGAAGAACAAACTTTTTGTTTCATGACTTTTCTGAATGATTCTTTTGTTTTCAATTTCACTTATTTCTGGTTTAATTTTGGTTATTTCTTTTCTTCTGCTAGGTTTGGGATTGGATTGCTCTTCCCTTTCCATTTCTTTAAGATGATTCATTAGTTTGTTGATGTCCTCTCTTTCTGCTTTTCAGATATAGTTCCTTTTAATTTTATAATTATTTATTTAAAATTCATTTAATTATCAGCTAATTCACATATCTATTCTTTTTTTTTTAGAGACAGAGTTTCAGTTTGTTGCCCTGGGTAGAGTGTCATGGTATCACAGCTCACAGCAACCCTTGCTCTTGGGTTTAGGTGATTCTCTTGCCTCAGCCTCCCAAGTTGCTGGGACTACACTCACCTGCCACAATGCCTAGCTATTTTTTTTTTTTTTGGCCAGGGCTGGATTTGAACCCACTACCTCTGGCATATGGGGCTGGCACCCTACTCCATGAGCCATAGGTGCTGCCCCCAGCTATTTTTTTGTTGCAGTTTGGCTGGAGCCAGGTTCAAACCTGCCACCCTGGGTGTATGGGGCTGACGCCCTACTCACTGAACCACAGGCACTGCCCCACATATCTGTATTCTAATACAGCCTCATTTTACCCATATTTTTATTTTTTCCTTTATTAATCATAACGGTATACATTAATGCATTTATGGGGTACAATGTGCTGGTTAGATAAACAATGTGGAATGCTTACATCTAACTGATTAACATAACCATCTCCTCACTTAACTTATTTGTTGTGATGTGACATTTATACTCTATTCTTAATAGTTTTGAAATGTATCCAACTAATACAATTAATTTCCCTCCTAGGACAGCTTTTGCAATGTCCCACAGGTTTTGGTAGCTTGTGTCTTTGTTGATGTTGTTGCTTATTCATTCAGAATAAGGTTATTTAGCTTGTTTAGTGCCCATGCTTTTGTGTGGAGATGAAAATTTTTATTGGAGCTAACTTTCACCTTTATTAACTTGTAGTCTGAGATGATACAAGGTATGATTTCAAGTCTTTTGAGGTTGTTGAGGTTTGATTTGTGTTCTAGGATATGATCTATTTTGGAGATGTTCCATGTGCTTATGAGAGAACATATATTCCTTGACTTTGGGATGGAGTGTTCTGTATATGTCTATTAAGCACAATTGTTCTAGGACTGCATTTAAGTCCCTTGTATCTTTGTTTACTATCTGTCTAGTGGATCTGTCTAGCTCTGTATGAGTTGTGTTAAAGTCCCCTACAATTATGGTGTTATAGGATATCATATTGCTTAGACCAACTAAGATCTGTTTCCTAAATCTGGGAGCATTGAAGTTGGGTGCATAAATATTTACAATTGAAATGTTCTCATGTTGTATTATTCCCTTGACCAGTATGAAGTGTGCATCTTTATGTTTTTTGACTTCAGTTGCTTTAAATCCACTTGAATCTAAAAATGAGATTGAGATCCCTCCTATCTTTTGATTTCCATTTGGCGTAAATGTTGTTTTCCATCCCTTCACCCTGAGTCTTGTTTGTCCTTCAAGGCTAGGTGTGTTTCCAGGAGACAGCATATGGATAACTTGTGCTTTTTTATTCATTCAGCCAGCCTATGTCTCTTCAGTGTAGAATTCAAGCCATTAACATTTATTGAGACAACTGATAAGCGTGGAGGCATTCTATTCACTTTATTTTGTGTAAGTCCATTGCTTATTTATACCTTTTGCATCATTTTGGCATCTAGGTTTTGTTTTTTAGTTTTGGGGTGTTTACTTTGCTGGTGGTCCATTGTGATGGTCAGTGTGTAGAATAGGTCTAGGTATTTTCTGTAGAGCTGATCTAATTGTGACAAATTTCCTGAATGTTTTCATATAACTAAGATTTTTTTCTCAATCAATTTTAAAGCTTAGCTTAGCAGGATATAAACTTCTGTGCTAAAAATTGTTTTGTTTAAAAAGGTTAAAGGCAGATGACTTTTTCAGGCTGGAATAGTGTCAACTGAAGTCTGCCATCATCCTGATAGGTCCACCCCTGGAGGTCAATTGATGCTTACTTGTAGCTACTTGCAGAATTTTCTCTTTTATCTTGACTTTGGACAGGTTCATGGCAATGTGCCTTGGAGAAGCTGTGTTTGAGTTGAGATGACCTGGGGTTCAATATCCCTCTGAAATGAGTGTGTCAGAATCTTTGGTGATGCTTGGGAAATTTTCATTTATGATATCTCCAGTAGAGCTTCTTTTCTTCTTGGGTATTCTTTTTCCCCTTCTGGGGTACCTACAATTTGTACATTTGAACACTTGGTGAAGTCCCATAATTCTCTGAGCAAATGTTCTGCTTTCATTCTTTCTTTCTTCTTTCTTTCTTTCTTTCTTTCTTTCTTGCAGTTTTTGGCTGGGGCTGGTTTGAATCCGCCACCTCTGGCATATGGGGCCAGTGCCCTACTCCCTTGAGCCACAGGCACCGCCCTGTTTATTTTTTGAGAAAGAGTCTCATTTTGTCGCCCTCAGTAGAGTGCTATGTCTTCACAGCTCTCAGCAACCTCCAGCTCTTGGGGTAGGGTGATTCACTTGGCTCAGCCTCCCGAGTTGCTGGGACTACAGGTACCCGACAATTTTTGTTGCAGTTGTCACTGCTATTTTAGCTGGCTGCTGGGGCTGGGTTTGAATGTGTCAGCCTTGGACTATGGGGCCAGCACCCTATCCACTGAGCCCCTGGGGCTGCCCTCTTTTCTGCCTCTTTAACTGCCTGTGTTAGCTGAAGACCTTTATGCACTAGCTCTGAGATTCTTTCTTCTCCATGGTCTAATATGTTGTTGACACTTTCTACTGCATCTTTAAGTTCCCTGATTCATTGTTTCTATTCCTAAAACTGCACTATATCTCTTCTATATTCTTCATATCTTTGATCCCTTATTTGGTTCTGCTTTTGAATTCCTGTCTGTTATTTCCCACTTTCTCAGCATTTTTCTTCATCATCTTTATCATCCATATTTTAAATTCCCTCTGACATTTATAACATTTCTTTAAAGGTGGAATCCTCTGTGGTAGCTGCCTAATACCTTGTGATCCCTTGGGGGGTTGCTCTGTTCTGGTTTTCCATGTTGCCAGGATTTTTCTGTTGGTGCCTTTCCATAAATGGTTTCATTTTGTCTGCTTCCTTCTGCTACTTTTTCCTTTCACTTCTTCCTTCCCTTTAAATTATCTTGTCTCTGTGCTTAGGTAAAAGATGAACAGGAAGAGAAGAGTGCTGAGCAAGAAGGGAGAAAAGATAGAAAAGGAGAAAAGAATAAGAAAAGGGGAGTAAAAGGAAAGACTGTCAGAAAGAAGAAAACAATAGAAAGAGAGAGATAGGAGTAATAGTAGTGTCCAATATGGTGGTTTGACCCATACCCCAAATTTCTGACCACTGGTGGCTGGGTTAGGTGGGTGCATTGAGGTCAGTAGCTCCTTACCAGCCTGAGTAAAGACAGGACCCCACCTCCACCAAATAGAGAAGAATAAAAAGCATCAGTATGTTACAATAGGGACCCAACAATAGCATCCTCCCAAAGGCCCACACTAGAAAGACCCCTTAGTCCAGGGATCAACGACTCCTTGAGCCAGACCCCTGCCCAGGCCTCAGAGTGAGGCTCTGTCCCATAAATGGAATACAGATTGATAAAGAATAAAACAGAAAAAAAGAAATAATAATAGTAGTAAAATGTATTATCAGTGTTCTTACCTACATACAGTTTGCCCTTCTATACTACATTATAGCTATCTATTATTCACTGGACAGTATGTTTGTCTTAATTGCCATCCCTAGAATTGCTTACCCTCACCATAAAGTCCAATCTTCAAGGCCTGGCAGCCATATTTGATATTGATCCTACCTGAGCTCTGCAGGCATATATCCCGCCTTGCTTCAGGTTACTCTTTTAGAAGATAATCAATAGTGAAACAACATGATGGGAGCCCAGACAAGAAGAGAACACTTCCTTTCTCAGTGCTATCTTTGAACTTGGTATTTGGTACATAAAGAAGGCTGGATTGTGCTTCAGCTGTCACCAGAAATCTTGTGACGTCCAGTCAATAGTGATGAACAATGAAGACACATCCTGTAACCCTCGCCACTATCCCAATCACTTGCTCTCTGTGCTTTAAAACCCATGCACAGACCTCTTTCTTTCTTATGCAATCAAATCTTTTTTTTTTTTTTTAGACAGAGCCTCAAGCTATCCCCTTGGGTAGAGTGCTGTGGCATCACAGCTCACAGCAACCTCCAACTCCTGGGCTCAAGCAAGTCTCCTGCCTCCACCTCCCAAGTAGCTGGGACTATAGGCATGCACCACAATGCCTGGCTATATATTTTTTTTAATTTTTTATTGAATGGTAACTATGTACATTAACTATGTGCACTTCTGGGGTACAGTGTGGGGTTTTCACACACAATCCGAAATGCCGGCTATTTTTTGGTTGCAGCCATCATTGTTGTTTGGCAAGCCCGGGCTGGATTCGAACCTGGCACCTTAGGTGTATGTGGCTGGCGCCTTAGCCACTTGAGCTACAGGCGCTGAGCCACACAATCAAATCTTTATTGTTATCAACTAACATAAATATTCTGAGTAGTCTCTACCCATGTACAGGAGTAAGTTCCCCACTATTCCCTGTACAGGTAAAGAAACCTGGGGAATTTAACTTCCAGGAAATGTTGTTCTTAAACCCAGGGAACATGGGTTCCTGATAGGGACCCTGGGCCTTAGGGCAGAGCTTTGGATCACACATGAAAACAGGGCCTCAGGGATTCCCTCCTCTGAATACATTTCCTCCCTAACAATGTAAAGAGTCAGTAGGAACAAGGGCACTTACCCCCTGGACCTTTTAACCTTCTCGTTGCCCATGCTATGGGAACCTTGAACCATGCAATCCCTCTTGCAAAAGATTCCGAGTCCATGGTTTGATAGACTGTGTGGTTTACCTCCCAAGGCAGACTATGGGCAACACAAACCGATGTATTGGGAAAGGGAAAATCAAAGGAATGACTCATAATTACTATGTGTAGGAGTCAGTGAAGGCGATTACCTTCCTGATCCCATGTTTCCCTCAACACTTTGTGAATTTAAAGTTAAAAATGAGGGCGCGGCACAGTGGAGTATGCCTGTAATCCTATCAGTGTGGGAGGCCTAGGTAGGTGGATTGCGTAGCTCTGGGGTTCAAGACCACCCTGAGTAAGAGCAAGGCCCCATCTCTAAAAATAACCAGACAATGTGCTGGGGTCCTGTAATTCCAGCCACTCAGGAGACTGAGGCAATGGGATTGCTTGAGCCCAAGAGTTGAGTTTGCTGTGAGCTATGATGCCACAGCACTCTACCAAGAGTGAGAAAGTGAGACTCTGTATCAGAAAGGAAAAAAAGTTAAAAATCAAATGGGCTTACATACCATACCAAAGAGCCTTCCCACAGTATCTGGATGGGCTGACCAGTGAAAAGGTTTCCCAGACAAATCTAATCTGCAAAAATGGAAATAAGACCTTTTATTTCAAATGCACAGGCAATAGTGCATTGCCATAAAGAACAACAAGAATTAGGAAAATATGACAACACCAAGGAACGTATCAAGCAGGAATAGCTGGCCCCAAACCAAAGCAGATGAATGGTCACCTGACAAATAATTCAACATCATTGCTGGAAGTAAGCTCAGCAAATATCAAGAGAAAATGGAAAAACAAATCAACAAAAGAAGAAAACCACAAATGACCAGAATAAGATATTAAATAGAAAGACTGAAATTATTTTTTATTATTTTATTTTTATTTTATATCATTATTATTTTTTTTGCAGTTTTTGGCTGGAGTTGGGTTTGAACCCGCCACCTCTGGCATATGGGGCTGGTGCCTTACTCCTTTGAGCCACAGATGCCTCCCCTGAAATTATTTTTTTAAAAGAAAAGAAATTTTAGAGGGGAAAATCAGTGAAAAAATAAATATGCAACTGAGAGCATCAACAGCAGAAATAATAAAGCAGAAGAAAGAACCTGAGTTTTCAAAGACAAGTGACCTGCAAATACACAGCCAAAAAAGGAAAAAGAAAACAGAATGAAAAAGACTAAGAAAAGCTTACATGGCTTGAGACTGGCAGTTCAAGGTTACACTATGATCACACCACTGCACTCCAGCCTGAGACCAGCTCTAAGAAAAGGAAAATAGATTCCAGGAAATAGGATTTGCCTGGAGCCATGTCTGATTGCCCAGTGCTCACTGCTGAGGCTGGTCTCTCAATGTGAGTAAAGCACTGCTCCATCCAGTGTCTGTGTGACTTGTATCTTTCTTGATCACCTGGCCCCCTCAAACCATGGAGTAGGATTGAGATAATCTAGGAAAACTTAACATTGATTCTGTATTAGAAGGTAGTAGAGAAGCATTGTGTGTGTGTGTCGGTTTGGTGTGATAATGTAATTGACAGTGACATGTTAGTCTAGAGAGATACACTGAAGTCTGTACAGATCAAATGTGGTGATGTGTGGGAGTTTTCTAAAATAAAGCAATTTGAAGGAGGGGGGAAACAGATGAAATAAGATGTATTCAAAATAATACGTCAGGACACGCTGCTTCTGGTAAAGCACCTTGGGCAAAATAATAAAAAATAATACTAATAACAATTCTCGGCTCGGTGCCTGTGGCTTAAGTGGCTAAGGCGCCAGCCACATACACCTAAGGTGGCAGGTTCGAATCCAGCCTGGGCCCACCAAAGAACAATGACGGCTGCAACCAAAAAATAGCCAGGCATTGTGGTGGGCACCTGTGGTTCCCAGCTACTTGGGAGGCGGAGGCAGGAGACTCGCTTGAGCCCAGGAGTTGGAGGTTGCTGTGAGCTGTGATGCCATGGCACTCTACCCAGGGGGACAGCTTGAGGCTCTGTCTTAAACAAACAAACAAACAAACAAAAATAACAATTCTCTATATGAAAAATAATAATCTTCTCTATATTTTCTATATATATCCTCTTCTATGTAAAAAATAATGATAATAATCTACCAGTAATGGTTGAAGCTAGGAAATGGGTTCATGGGTTCTTATGTGTATCAAGGCTATTTGTACATATATTGAAATGCATATATACATACATAACTCAGTATACACAAATATTTGGGGTGGTGGGATCAGGGAGATGTTGGTAAAAGTGTACAAAGGTTCAGTTAGACAAGGTGAATGAGTTTCAGAGAACTATGGCAGAGCATGTTGACTATAGTTAATAATACTGTATTATAGGCTTGGCGCCTGTAGCTCAAGAGGTTAGGGTGCCAGCCACATACACTGAGCTGGAGGGTTCGAGCCCAGCCTGGACCTGTCAAACAACAATGACAACTACAAAACAAAAAAATAGTCGGGCATTGTGGTGGGCGCCTGTAGTCCCAGCTACTTCGGAGGCTGAGGCAAGAGAATCACTTAAGCCCAAGAGTTGGAGATTGCTGTGAGCTGTGACACCATGACACTCTACCAAGGGCAACATAGTGAGACTCTCTCTCCCTCTCAAAAATAAAAAAAATACTGGGAGGTGCCTGTGGCTCAGTGAGTAAGGCGCTGGCCCCATATACCAAGGGTGGTTGGTTCAAACCCGGCCCCGGCCAAACTGCAACAAAAAAATAGCTGGGCATTGTGGTGGGCGCCTGTAGTCCCAGCTACTTGGGAGGCTGAGGGAAGAGAGTCACCTAAGCCCAAGAGCTGGAGGCTGCTGTGAGCTGTGACGCCACAGCACTGTACTGAGGGCAATAAAGTGAAACTCTGTCTCCCCCCCCACAAATGCTGTATTATATATGTTATATGTGTCAAAACTGCTAAGTGAATAGATCTGAAATGTTCCTCACCATAAAAAAATAATAATTATGAGAGGTGATGATATCACTGCACAATGCATACATAAATCAGAACATAACATTATAAGCTATAAATATAGACGTTTTGTTTCTCAACTATGTATCTTAATAAAGCAAGTGGGCAGTGACATTAGTTAATTAAATTAATTATCTCTCTCTCTTCCTCCCCCCATGCAGTGCCATATGGGTCATGGTTTGACCACGTTCGTGGCTGGGTGTCCATGAGAGAGAGGGGGAACTTCCTGCTGCTGAGTTATGAAGAGCTGAAACGGGTAACCGTCATTTTAGTAGTCAGTGCACACCCTCTCTCCACCACCTTCTCTTCCTCTGATGTCCCTGCAGTTCTCTGTGTCTCCGTTCCAGCCTCCTCAGTCAAAATTTAGCCTCGACAAGAGCGAGGAAGAGTGGGATTATTTCGTGGTCTTCATTGCCCTACTTCTGGTTGCCCCTTCCCAAGATTCAGCCTTTTCCCCAATATTGTTCTTTAGTTTATCTTCAAACATCTGAAGGGTTATTCCATGACCTGAGGATTCAGATGCTCAGGACAAGGAAGGGTGAGGAGACCATCTTTTCTCTAGGATACCAGTGGCCTATTGTGGTATCCTGGAGAAAAGAGAAAGTAACATGAACACTGGATGCTGCTTCCACCTGAGACACGTACTTCCCATCCCCTTCCTCTGCCCACCTCTGTCTGTTCCCCAATGGCCTCAGCATGAATGCATTTTAATTGGAAAGCCTTTCTTAACACATAAAACTGCCTCAGGTCCATGATTCCATACCTTCTTGGAATTTTCCTTTAAATTCATACACTGAACTTTTTTTTTTTATTTGACAGAGCCTCAAGCTGCCACCCTGGGTAGAGTGCCGTGGCACCACAGCTCACAGCAACCTCCAACTCCTGGGCTGAAGCGATTCTCCTGACTCTGTCTCCCAAGTAACTGGGACCACAGGTGTCTGCCACAATGTCTGGCTATTTTTTGGTTGCAGCCATCATTGTTGTTTGGCAAGCCCAGGCTGGATTTGAACCTGCCAGCTCAGGTGTATGTGGCTGGCGCCTTAGCCGCTTGAGCTACAGGCACTGAGCCCATACACTGTACTTTAATTTTAGCTATTTCCACAATTATGTGTCTTCTTGTGAGATGGCATTCAGGCCTTGTGAAATAAAGGAAACTTTTAAAGCATTATAGCTCTAAGAGAATGGTCTATAATTCACAGAAAAGTCTTTCTGGTATAAAAAGCTATTTTCCTAGCATAATCTTCCAGGATCCTGTCCAAGAGTGAATTGTTAAGATAATCCATGAGAAGATGTTGTGAAACTCTGTATGTGATTCAGTTGTGAGTTGTGAGGAATAGTATTGTTTCATGGCCCAGAGAATATTTTAAATCAATTCCTTATATCTTTGTCAAGTTCTCCCACAACCTCTCCTTGCTTAATTCTAATCATTGTCCAGGAGCCCTTCTCAAAGTCTCCCTAGAAACCCGAGGCCCTGTCTTTTACTGCTAAGTTCTCCTAACTCAACTGTATGAGAAATCCATCAGGATCCTGGCATCGTTCACACACGTCCTGCTCTCTCTTCTTTACCTGTTCCTCTTGCTTTCTCCTGGTTGCGTCCAACTCCATCACTTCTCCCTTCCGTGTCCTGTTTCTCTCTTCTTCTTCCCCTTCCTCATCCTCGTCCTGCTTCTCATCCTAGTTTCTCTGGTGCCTTTCACTCTCATATCCTTTCTCATGTTTTTCCTTCTTTTAGGACACAAAAAGGACTGTGGAGAAGATCTGTCAGTTCCTGGGTAAGAAGGTAGAGCCAGAAGAACTCAGTCTAATCCTCAAGAACAGCTCCTTTGAGGTCATGAAAGAAAACAAGATATGTGATTACTCCATGCTGGGTGATGTTTGTTCAGTTGACAAAAACCCACTTATGAGAAAAGGTAAGAGAAAATGGTCTGGTTTTCAAATGTCTCAGAATACATGGAGGGCTTCCTTGTGATTTCAACAGGGGTAGCAGTTGAGATGAGGGGTGTTTGAGTGTGTCAACTGCAACTGCTCCTCCCACAGAGCATTTCTCCTGTCCCCTCCTCAGGGGGTCTCTTCTCATGGTGCTGGTGCGGACTGCAGGCCCTCAGAGAAACTTGATCCATCCTGGGATGGTTACCCAACTGATGAGAAATCATTTAGATTCTCTCTGCTGAAAATCTGACACAGGAAGATGTCCATTGTACAAACAGTGACCAGGTTAATTAGGTCCTCCTGCCAGGCTTGTAAGCCATGATGGAGCTGGGCAAGGAGGATGGAATTGGGATGTTCACATGGGGGCTACCAACTGGAGAGCTAGTGTAGAGAACTATCCCTAACAAAGGCATGAATGAAGGATTGACTCAGCTGGGAAAAGCAGACAGGAGAGACTTGGCTATCAGACATTTTAAGGCCCCCTGTGGTTAAAGCTTACCCAGGTCCCTACCCTTGAGCTCAAGACAAATGGAAATATCTTTTTCAAGGAGTTCAAGAATTCATTTTTATTCCAAAATGCAACACTTCAAATGTATCTGGAATGGTGATCCATCAAAGAAAATAATTAAATGCTTCTAAAGCATCAAAGGACATTGAGCAGGTCAAGGCTTGTGCTGTCCCAGTTGGCCAGGAGGACAGAGTCAAGAAGATCAGTCTTGAGCTCTAACATCTAATGGAATTGTCCCTGCTGGGTTTTGGATGTCTGGGGTCTCATGACCTCCTTCTTCTTTCAAATATACCTCTTATGGAATGAGAAGATCCATCTTACACGTGTCCCACAATTGCATTTTGACTGTAGGTAGCAGGTCTGGTTTCACACCTTAGCAACTAGAGAAGAATTTTGCCTCAGAATGAATCATATGTCAAGTCTCACTCATGTTTTGGTGAGATTTAGGTGATATTTACAGAAGATAGAGTTGATGCAGGGATAGGTTAAGCCTTTTGGGCTGCTGGAGAGGATGCAGGAATTATGCCTATGTGACGTGGGCGCAGAAGGCAGAGTGATATGAGCTGAACTGGGTCCCCCAAATTCATATGTTGAAGTCTTAACGTCGTGTACTTCCGAATGAAATAATATTGGAATGTAAAGTCTCTCAAGAGAAGTAATTAAGTCATAATGAGGCTTATAGAATGAGCCCTAACCCAAATGACTGCATCCTTAGAAGACATGTGGACACACGCATGTACGCACACAAAGATGACACAGGAGAAAAATGGATGTTTACAGGGCCCCAGTTACATGTTAGATCCTCTGCTCTGTCATTTCTACTACATTAATATGTCATTTACATCTATCTATTACCAGCTTATATAAAATTATGTATTGTTCTTTGTTAATCTATTTAATATATTGATATATGTAAATATTAATTTGTATGCTATATCAAATAATAAGATAACGTGTAATTAAGAGCATTACTTCTGGCATATAAATCTTTGGCATCAAATCCAAATCCATCACTTTAAAATGCAACTTCGCAAGGTCTTTTTTTTTTTTTTTTACTCCTCACATGTGAAATGGAGATAATTTTAGGGATTTCTTTTCTTCCTTTTTTGAGTCAGTCTTGCACTGTCACCCAGAATGGAATGCAGTGGTGTGATCTTAACTCACTTTAGCCTCAAATCCTGGAACCAAGTAATCCTCCCACCTCAGCCGCCCGAGTAGCTGGAATTACTGGCATGTACCACTGGGCCCATCTGATTTTTCTTTCTTTCTTTCTTTTTTTTTTTTTTGAGACAGAGCCTCGAGTTACCTCCCTGAATAGAGTGCCATGGTGTTGGAGCTCACAGCAACCTCAAACTCTTGGGTTTAAGTGATTCTCTTGCTTCAGCCTTCCAAGTAACTGGGACCATAGGCACCCACCACAATGCCCTGCTATTTGTGAATTGTAGTTGTCATCGTTTGGCAGGCCTGGGCTAGATTTGAACTCATCAGCTGTGGTTTATGTGGCTGGCGCCTTATGAGCTATAGGTGCCACACCATCTATCTGTTTTTTCTTATTTTTATTTTATTTTGTTTTATTTTACTATATTTTATTTTAAAGGCAGAGTCTCACTGTGTTGCCCTTGGTAGAGTGCTGTGGCATCACACCTCACAGCACCTCAAACTCTGGGGCTTAAGCGATTCTCTTGCCTCAGGCTCCCAAGTAGGTGAGACTATTGCTTTTCCCCAAAAATAAGACCTACCCCCAAAATAAGCTCTAGCAGGATTTCTATGCATTAAATATAAGCCCTACCCCGATAATAAGACCTAGTGATGGGAAGGGCTATGTAGCATATCTGCATAGCCACACCATGCATTTTGGCCTTGAGTGGTAAGGAGGACTGGAATACCTTTTATCTGCCACAGCTCCTTTCTCCCAGTTGTTCGCACTTGTGCGGGTGTGTGTGTGGTAACCGCAGTTGCAGGCATCCTATTGTGCACATGCGAATGGCTAGGGGAAAGGAGTTCATGCATCACTAGCACCAGCCTCACCAATAAGGTCGGCTCCCCCTGTCAGGTTCCAGAAGAAGATGACTTAATTGTATTTGAATAAATGTAGATTGTTGTATTATACTTAATAAAAATAAGACATCCCCTGAAAATAAGCCCTAGTGTGTCTTCTTGAGAAAAAATAAATATAAGACAGTGTTTTATTTTCGGGGAAACACGGTACAGGCACCCACCACAACACCAGGTATTTTTTGGTTGTAGTTGTCATTGCTATTTAGCAGGCCAAGGCCAGGTTCATACCCATCAGTGCTCTACCACTGGAGTTGGCACCGAGCCAGGTTTTTCTTACTTTTAGTAGAGACAGGGCTCTCCTGAGGTTGCCCAAGATGGTCTGACTCCTTGGATCAAGCAATCATCCCACCTGGGCCTCCCTAGTAACAGTATTACAGGTGAAAATTCCTGTACTCAGTACATTTTGTAATTCTTTTTTTCATACTTTCAGCAAGAATTTACTGATACTCTATGTCTGTCTCTCTTCAAAACACTAACTCTATCACAATTTAAAATAAAAGTTGTGACAGTCTAAAATTTATATATTTTACATCAAGGATACATGTTCTACCCCTGCACCTCAGAAGAGAAATGCATAGAGCCCCTATTACAGGGAAGTGTAGTGAAGGAAAATACAGCAGGATGGGGACTGGCAGTTCTATATTGGGGGCTGAGAGAACCTCACTGAGAAGACTGTCCTGGAGCCAGGACTGGAAAAGGCAAAGAGGCAGGACACAGACACACCTGGGAGAGCAGCATTGCAGGGAGAAGACTCAGGAAACACATGTGGTCTGAGCAGTGGGACACCTGCCATCTGTGAGGCGGAATCACAAGCCCCAATGTGATGGAGCACAGTGAACAAATGGGTCGTCACAGGGGATGGAGTCAGAGAAGCCACAGGGACATGGATCACTGGGAGCCTTACAAGCACCTAATACACTTGTCTGTGTGAAACTAAGAGTCTTTGAACTTGAACAGGAAAGGAGTAGGATGTGTCTTCCTTTGTCAAGGGATCAAGGGAGCTGCTGTCTGAGATGGACTGTTATGGGAGATGAGTCCCAAGCAGAGGGACTGCTTACAGTCTTACTGTCACCATAATGCAGGAGAGAAATGATGTTGGCTCCGGTCGGGGTGGTAGAAGGTGGGGTGGTGGGAATTGGCTCAATTCTGGGTGTGTCAGCAGACATAGTGGGCTTGACTGTGGAGGGACTGTGCACAGGAGGGGCTGGGAGAGAGGGGAAGGTAAGTCACCTCCAGGCAAGCAGGTGAGCTGTCAGGAGGCACAAGGGCCCACCAGTGGACCACAGGTCTTTGTGCTGTATTAGCCACAACATCCATGACGGTGGACAGTTAGGAACAGACCAAGGAGGAGGCACGTTGGGGTCTGACCCCACCACCTGACCTGAGTTTCTGTTTCATATTTTCCAGGCATAACTGGGGACTGGAAAAATCACTTCACAGTGGCCCAAGCTGAAGCCTTTGATAAACTATTCCAGGAGAAGATGGCAGATCTTCCTCGGGAGCTGTTCCCCTGGGAATAATGTCTGAGATAGTTCTGGATCCTTTGGGGATAGTGGTGTTTGTTCTTCTGTCCCTGTACATGGGCATGACTGGGGGCCATTGCATAAAACCTACTATTTCATCCTGGAACCTTGAGTTATCAAATCTTTGTATATTTGACTACTTCCTTCTTAAAAATCACCATGTCCCCCCTAATCATGTCATGGCATCCCAGATAGTTTGAAATGTTTGTAGTGTTTCAAACATATACAATGCTACAGAATAATAAAGTATTATCCAAGAGTGTGTCCAAACACAATTTGAGTGCTTGAACCCAGGAGTTTCAGAGCAGGTTGGGCAAAATGGTGAGGCCCTGTCTCTGCAAAAGTAAAAAAAGATTAGCCAAGGCCAGTGGCACAAGCCAGTGGTCCCAGCCACCCTGAGACCAGGGCAAGAGGATCATTTGAGCCCAGGATTTTGCGGTTACAGTGAGGTATGATTGCACCACTGCACCCCCGGCTGGCTCCAAATGGATACTGGCCTATTTGGCAGAATGAACTCCCGAGATCTCTCCCACATCTGGTGTGTGGAGCCTGGAAGCACCACTCCCTTGTGGGCCAGGGAGGGGCCTTTCACAAGCAGACCTGGGAGATGTTCCCTTGGGACCAGGGTCTTCAGATAGGAGGTGCTGAAATCTAATCACTGCCTCTAGCACCCAGCAATTCAAATTTTGGAATATAGGAAAGGATCTTGCATTTGTTTAGTGATAATCAATTTGTTCAAAAATTTGGAAAGCAGGTATGGACATATGACCTTTTTTATTTTCTGTATCTCATTGGAAGAAGAAGAGCTGCCTTGGGCCACGGCCAAAATATACAAACACTAATGAAAGCTGATTAGCAAAAAAAAAAAAAAAAAAAAAAAAGTCTATTCATACTTTCGGTGATATCAGACACCACAGATAAGCAAAACAGTCTTCAGATAATCTGCATGTGGCCCACATGGCACATCTCGGACACCCCATGAACCCTGTACTACTTGGTTATTGGTCTGAACGTCTGAAACATGTGCCACAGCTTAGTAGGGCGGGGGATTCATTTTCTTGGTGACTGTAACTAAGACCCACAAACTGGAGAGTTTCAGACAACAGAAATTTCTTCTCTCACAGCTCTGGAGGCCAGAAGTCTGGCATTAAGCTGTAGGCAGGGCCCTGCTCTCTCTTCAGCCGCAGGGGAGAGTCTGCTCCAGGCCTTTCCCTCGGTTCTGGCGGTGGGGGCAGTTCCTGGTGTCCCTGGTATGTTAATGCATCACACCTGTCTCTGCCTCTGTCATTACTTGGCATGTTTTCTCTCATTCTTTGTTTTTCTACAGTCAGGGTCTTACTCTGTTGCCCAGAATGGAGGTCAGGGGCATGATTATAGCTCTTTGTAAGCTTGAATTTCTGTGTTCAGGGGATCCACCTGCTTCTAACCTCCCAAGTAACTGGAAATGCTGATGTGTGCCACCACGCCTGGCTAAGTTTTCTTTGCAGTTTTTATATAGAGACAAGATCTATCTCCCTACATCATTCAAGCTGGTCTGGATCTCCTGGCCTCAAGCAATCTTGTGCCTTAGCCTCCCACAGCACTGAGATGACAGGTGTGAGCCACCCCTCCTGACCTAAGGGGCATTCTCTCTGTGTGTCTCTCTGTGTCTCTTTTCTTCTTATAGGGGTGCCGGACATACTGGATTAGGACCCACCCTAATAACCTCATCTAAACTCAGTCAGCCCTGCTAATACCTTATCTGCAAATAAGGTCATTGTCACAGGTACCTAGAGTTGGGACTTGAATGTATATTTTTGGCAAGAGAAATCAACTCAGAATAGTTGCTAAATGTGAACATAACGTCCACCAAGCAATAGTGTTGTTTTCTACTCTAATGACACCTTGGAAATGGCATAAGCAATAATATATGGGTATAAATACCCGGATAAATACAGATAATGGGAGCTAGATAGATCCATGGGCTTCTTGGCCTGTGGTTCTGCCCGAAGCTGCCATGTTTTCCTTCAATAGCCGTAACTACACCTGTTACTGTGCACAATGATGCCACCTTTGGAGGACTGCTCCATGGTTACTGTGGGACTCCCGTTTGGCCTTGTGCCACTATTGTTCCCCTTGGATATAGAAGTGCAGGGGCCTTTCTGGACTCCCCATGCCTGCTCACTGGCCACCGTCAGCTGAACAAAGGCCTGTCATATCTGCCCCTGGCTCCACAGTTGTTGGGCTTGAGTACACGTGGTGCCAACACACCAGCATTGACCTTGTGCATTACAGACAGTGTCTTGGAGTTAAGAGATCAGATGAAAACTAGGGGTAGTGAACAGACAGTGAAGGGCAACTAGAGATGTTTGGCTCCCCTGATGAGGTAGGAACCACGACCCGTCTGTGTGGAACATGATGCATGCAAACACACCCCAGACAGCCAGGCATCCCTGGGTGAAGCTGCTCTAAGCATGAGCATTGATGTAACAGAAAAGGATTTCCAAAAACAACTTCAGTCTCCTCTGAGAGTAACATAGTAAATACAAATGACAACTGCAAATTCTACAGACCAGAGAGCTATAAAGCAAAGACATTACATCAACATGTACTTTTGGGGATTAATTGCAAATGTATAATTGTGATCAAATGGAAATATATTGGCCAGGCATGGTGGCTCAGGCCCGTATTCCCAGCATCTGGGAGGCCCAGGTGGGAGGATTGATTGAGCTCAGGAATTCCAGAGCAACAGAGCAACAACCCCTCTGTTGAAAAAAAAGGGTGGGCACAGTGGTGCATGCTGATAGTCCCAGCTATTTGGGAGGCTGAGGCAGGAGAATATCCTGAGCCCAGGAGTGTGAGGCTGCAGTGAGCTATGGTCATGCCGCTGCACTCTAGCTTCCTTTGTGCCAGACTCTAAGGACTTTACAAAATGTTCAATTATCTGAATGTTCCTGAGAACCTTACCAAGTAGGTACTATTAGTTTTCCCATTTTAGAGATGCAGGAGCTGAGCCACAGAGAGGTTAAGTTGTTGGTTCAAGGACACATAGTAGTATGTGTTCCCAGCCCAGATTTGACCCTGGATAGAGAAAGAAAAGGACTTACATGTTGGCTACCTGAATCCAGAACACATGTTCCTTATCACAAAACTCTGAACGACCAGTTTGCTTTTTCAGAGGGCGTGTTCCCTTCCACATGCTGTTATTCTCCTGGCCCAACAAAGATCACACAGACCCAAATAACATCACTGGGAATAGATAACTTTATGTGATAGCTGTTCACAGCAGAAAGTGTTATACCTTCCCTGAGGTGTGGAAATGTGAATAGAATGGTACTGATAAAAATTCACTTGTTACATAAAAGTGACTATTTGATACATTTCTGGATGCTTATTACTGAAAGCCATGCAGGATGCAGAGTTAGTATATATGTTAATAAATAAATGTTCAGTTGGAACCAGGTGTGTGCATTATGGCAGAGACTGAGGAGCCCTGACCAGGCCTGCTGGCTTCAGACAACTCCTGGCTCAGCCTCAGGCTCTGGGGGACAGACTTTCCCCTCCTTCTATCTGAGCTCTTCCCCAGGGCAACACTGCCCGACATCTGTGCTCTAAGCCCTAGAAATGACCACGTGGACAGTGATGCTGGCCAATATATGTTGTGTGACTCCCTGGATGGGATTCTGAAGCACAAACAAGACATTAGGTGAAAATGAAGGTAATCTGAATGAGCTGTAGACTATGGGAACCCTCTGGACTCTCTTTGAAATTTTTCTGTAGATGTGCAACTCTTATAAAAAATAAAGTTTATTAAATAGTACTTTCAGATTTGCACAGATTTCTACACCCTTGCCTTTGTTACTGAATTTCCAGTTCACTCCTATGAACTGTAACTCAGACTCTCCCCAGAATGTTTTCTGTGTTCACAGTTGCCCTATATTATTAACCTTTGGACTGTCAATCACAGTATTTACTTCTCTATATCTGCCAGCAAAATGCGTAACTAACTGGGCAGAGGTTAACTCACAACTCATCTGTCAGCAGGTGCCACAGCCTCCAGCACTGGTTGCACCTGAAACCCTCACACCAAGTACAAGTTGCTGATCATCATGTCTGACGACACTTTTTGGTATGAAGGGACACCTTTCCCGAGGGCCCATTACAGCCCTGAACTCCTCAGAAAAGTACAAGAAGAGTTTGTGCTGAAGGATGAAGATGTTGTAACAGTGACTTTCCCCAAATCAGGTAAGGAAAAAATCTTGAACTGAGAAAGGCTGTGACTGTGTTCCTAGTCCCTTCAGTAGATGGTTGGAGCGCTTCCTCACTCTTTTTTTTTCCTGAGTCCAATCTCACTCTGTGGCCCAGCTGCAGTGCAATGGCCTAATCATAGCTTCCCGCATCCTCAAATTCCTGGGCTCAAGAGATCCTCCCAAGTATCTGGAACTACAGGCAGGCACCAGCAAGCCAAGATAATTATTTTTTATATAGATGGAGTCTTGCTATATTGCTCAGGCTGGTCTGGAACTCCTGGCCTCAAAAGTGATCCTCCCACCTCAGCTTCACAAAGTGCTGTGATGACAGGCAGGAGCCACTGCCTCTGGGCCTGACTGTTGCACTTTCTATAAACTAGACAATGTGCAATGCTTTGGGGGGGGGGGGCACACAGCCCTGCCTAGCACCATGTGCATTCAGAGAAAAGGGTTTAGTCAGGGAATTACTCAGTAAGATGAGTGTTCAGAGGGGATAATCTACAGTATTAGGAGAACCCAGAGGAGTGAATCCAAAGGCTGATTCAGGCATGTGTATCAGCAGGGAGAAGGATGACCCCTGAAGTCCTATGAGAAGAAACAGAATCTAAATTAAAATAGAAAGAAAGGAAGGGAAACTACTTAGTGAGGAGGGATATTTTCACATAAAGGAAGCATCCTGGGTGATGGTTAGGAATTGGAAAAAGGCCTGGTAAATCCAAGGGACTGGAAGATGTACATGATATGTCCATGGGAGTGGGGATGGAGGGTAAGAACTGCAAATAAGGCCAGATTGAGGCCAAAAACACTGCCATTGGCAGGACCCTGAAAAACAAAGAGCAATGGGGACCTATTCAAAGACTTCAGAAAATGGCCAAGAGGTGGCAGCAACCCAAACAGCCATTGACAGATGAGGGATAAACAAACCGTGGCATATAGATACAATGGAATGTGGTTCATCCTTCAAAAGAGAGAAAATGCTGACGCATGCTGCAGTGTGGATAAGCCTTGAGGACTTTACACTAAATTAAGTGAGCCAGTCACAAAAATGCACACACTGCGAGGTTCTACTTACATAAGGTGTAGAGTTCACAGAAGGCCAAGTTCAAAGGTGGTTGTCAGGGGCTGGAAGGAGGGGTAAATGAGGAATTGTTGTTTAATAAGTAGAGTTTCAGTTTTGCAAGATAAAAACTTATGGAGATAGGTTGTGCAACAACAGGAACATACATAACACTACTAACCTGCATGTTTAAAAATGGTACATTTTATGTTATGTCTATTTTGCCATAATCTTGTTTAAGTCAGATTGAAATGTATGATCATCATCTGTCCTCCTTTCACTTTACCCAGGAACAAACTGGTTGATTGAGATTCTCTGCCTGATTCGCTCCAAGGGGGATACCAAGTGGGTCCAGTCTGTGCCCACCTGGGAACGTTCACCCTGGATAGAGACTAAGCCCGGGTTTGCATCAGCAAATAAGAAGGAGGGCCCACGTTTGCTCAGCTCCCACCTCCCCATCCATCTCTTCCCCAAGTCTTTCTTCAGTTCCAAGGCCAAGGTCAGTGCACAGAAGTCATGATGCCTATCACCAATAGTTTTCAAATGTTAATGTGCCTATAACCACCTACAGACCTTGTAGAAATGCTTTGTCATTTGGTAGGTCTAGGTAGGACCTGAGATTCTGCATTAAGAGATTTCACTGTGGCTGTTCTAGCATCCACACTTGAGTGCAAGGTATAAGCCATTCCAGGTACTATGTCATCTAGATACAGTCTAGGAATCAAATGACATGGTAACAACAGATCACAGAAAACCATAATTTAGACAGTGCTTGTGGTTATGGTGCCAGCCATATACACCAAGGCTGGTGGGTTCAAACCTGTCCTGGGCCTGGTAAACAACAAAGACAACTGCAACAAAAAAATAGCTGGGCACTGTGGCAGATGCCTGTAGTCCCAGCTACTTGGGAGGCCTGACTGAGGCAAGAGAATCACTTAAGCCCAAGACGTTGAGGTTGCTATAAGCTGTGACACCATGGTACTCTACCCAGGTTGACAGCTTGAGACTCTATCTTAAAAAAAAAAAAAAAGAAAACCATAATGTCATAATGTAGGCAGGGTGTGATGTCTCATGCCTATAATCTTAGCACTCTAGGAGATTGAGGAAGGTGGGATTGCTTGGGCTCAGGAGTTTGAGACCATCCTGAGCAAGAGTGAGACACTGAACCTACTCAAAATAGAAAATCTAGCCAGGTGCCATGGTAGGAATCTGTAGTCCCAACAACTGGAGAGGCTGAAGCAAGAGGATTGCCTGAGCCCAAGAGATTCAGGTTGCTGTGAGTCATGGTGATGTCACAGCTCTCTGTCCAGGGTAACAGAGTGAGACTCTGTCTCAAAAAAAAAAAAGCTTATTTTATGCCTAGCTAGGACTTACAACTGCATTATATACTATATAATTCACTTTTTGTTATTCTAAAAAAAATAGTGAGCCAAACTCATAAGTGACTCCTGCTGCTGAGAAGAAGTAGAATTGTTCATGAGGGAACCAGCAAGTTTGTAAGTCAGTCAGCGCTGAAATCCAGAGTTCTGGTGCTGGGAACAGTTTTTTCACCCTCTGTGTCTTACTGTGTGTAGCTGTCTATGGAGGTGAGCAGCCCCACGGATTTTCTCTCTGTGTGGAGAAACTGAGGCCTAGAGAGAGGGGTGGACTAGAGTAATGTCACAAAGAGAGTGGGTGCAGAATCTAAAGGAAAATTTAGACATCCAAATGCCAAATAATCTTCCTGGTGTATGTAAATAGGGGAGGGGGTGTGGATGGGGGTAATTTCTAGTACTACCTGGATGAATATTTACATGTATGCACACTGGGTAACCAACCTTCATCTAGGTCCAAATTCATAATATTTCCACTCCGTCATACCCCTTCCCAATCAATGCCCACACATGGAGGTAAATACCGCACTCGTGTAGAACCATAGCTTAGTTTTGCTTGTTCTTGAACTTCATCCAAATAGAGTCATGCTGTATGAACACTGGATGCCTGGCTTCCTCCACTCAGTGTGATGTCTGTGAGATTCACCCATGGTCTTGGGTGAACATATGGATATCTATTTCTATATATCTATGAACGCACCATAATGTATTAATCCATTCTCCTGTTAGTGATCTTTAAACTGCGGTACACAAATACAGAGGGTGACAAAAAATGTATACATATATTAAAGAAAAACTGTATTATATTTGTAATAATTAAGTCACGTTTGACTTCTGAAATTACAAGGTGATTTATCTTTTGTTTTCTGTGATTATTGAATATAACAATTTTAATACAGTTTTTTCCCTTTGTAAAATGTACATACACTTTATGGCACTGTCTGTATACCAGGAAATATCACTCACATTTTAAAACCCGACAGTTGCTTCCTGGGGTAAGTAGATTATAATACCCTCAAAGAGAGGAACGGACAATGCTTTCCTTTTCCATTGTCATATTCCTAGAACTAGAACTACTTCAAAGGACCTTTAAATTTTATATTTGATTAATGAATGCAGCAAGTAATTCATCTGAAAAAATACATCGACTTTGTTAGACATTTTCTAAGAATTGGCTTTTTCTCCAGTTATAGGAAGATCAAAAGGAGTGGGAAATAAATGTATTTTCTTTCTCCCATTTTATCTTTAAGGTGATTTATGTCATCAGAAACCCCAAAGATGTTATTGTATCCAGTTATTTTTTCTGGAATTCAATAAATTGGATTGAGAAACCAAAGTCAGTGGAACAATATCTTGAATGGTTTCTAGAAGGAAAAGGTGAGTGTGCTGCAACATAAGGACGCTAGGGGGCGCCTGGAGTCTATTCTGCGACCTCATCTGACTCCCACATTCTATCTGCATCTCACCAGTCCAGGGCTGCAAGGCTCTGTCACCACTGGGACAAATCTGCATACTCCTCCTGCTCTATTCTATGGCAGCAGAGCTCTAGCCAACCCTTCAGCCAACCCTGTCCCTGATAAACCGTCCCCGCTATTTTCTGAGTTTAGCATCGCCAGTACAAACACAGACTACCATATTCTTCTCCACTCTCCTAATCTGTGGCTTTCTGAAAGTCAGCTTTTCATTGCCTTCCCAGACAATGCAATCGTAACCTTCAAACCTTCTTGGCTCAGTGCCTGAAGCTTAAGCAGCTAGGGTGCCGGCCACATACACTGGAGCTGGCAGGTTCAAATCCAGCCTGGGCCTGCCAAACAATAATGACAACTCCAACTTTCAAATCTTCTACCATTGTTTTTCAGAAAATGCCTCTTTTCAAAATTCCCTTAATCCTTTGTTTCTATGAGTCTCAAAAAGGTTTTCATGACTCTGGAATCTCTATTCTTTTTTTTTTGAGACAGAGTCTTAAGCTGTTGCCGTGAGGGTGCCATGGGATCACAGCTCACAGCAACCTCAAACTCTTGGGCTTAAGCTATTCTCTTGCCTCAGCCTCTCAAGTAACTGGGACTACAGGTGCCCACCACAATGCCCGGCTATTTTTTCGTTATAATTGTCATTGTTATTCTAAATAAAAATGGCCTGGGCTGGATTAGAACCCACCAGCTCTGCTGTATGTGGCTGGAGCCCTAGCTGCTGAGCTACCAGGGCCAAGCCAGGAATCTCTATATTTTTAGTTATGCAGAATCCCTGGGCTTTCTCAAGCACTTACAATTTGGCAATTTTCCCCCAAACCTGCCTGCTGAGTCCCCTGTCTCAGCTGTGATCTGCCTCCAGAGGCTGTGAATTCAACCTGTGCAAGACTAAGGGCATCTCTCCTCACTCCACTTATACTGCACGTTAATCTCACCCAGTAAGTAGATCCACCCTCCCCTCACCCGAGGGCTGGCATGATTCTGACATTTCACATGCATCTTCCTTTTCCCACCTCACTCCCCCTTGCCCCTCATCACTTTTCTTTCTCTAATTAGTAATCAAGTCCCACCACCTTGATCAATATCTTCATTCTGGTCTCTGATAAGATGCTACTGTATTCAGGATATCCTAGAATTACAACACTATACAAAATAGCCTCCTTCCTCATAACTTGAGCCTAAACTCTTCTTTTCCTTAGTAATACTCATCACCAGTAGGTATTTATTTATTTGATCATTCCTCTAAACTAAAATGTATACTTAGGATATTCACTGTTGGGCCCCATGTCCTAGAATGACTCCTATTATATACTAACCACTGAACACATCTTTTAAGATAATTAATAGCCATTTACTGCTGCTTCTATTGGCACTTTATTAGCCAGAGCCACTGTTACTTCTCATCTAGATTAACATAACAACACATATTGGTATCTTTGTCTGTATACCATTTTTCCCTTCTGGGCTACATGTCAGTTACCTACTTAACACTGGACAGTTCGTTTTCTCTTTACCGACATCCCTAGATTGCTTGCCCTCACCAGTAAGTCTAATCTTCAAAGTGTGGCAGTCATCTTTGCTATTAATTCCACCTAAACTCTGCAGCCATGTGTCCCACCTTGGTTCAGGTTACTCTTTCAGAAAAGCACTAAGAGTAAAACCACATGCTGGAAGCTCAGACATGAAGAGAATGCTCCCCTCCTCCATGCTATCTTGGAGCTTTCTATTTGGTATATAAAGAGGTCTCGACTGTGCTTCTGCTATCACCAGGAGTCTTATTAAATTTAGTGAGTAGAGACCAGGAGCAGTGGCTCACACCTATAATCCTAGCAGGGGCCGAGGCGGGTGGATCGCCTGAGCTCACAGGTTGGAGAGCAGCTTGAGCCAGAGTGAGACCTCATCTCTAAAAAAGACAGCCAGGTCTCGGCGCTCACAGCACAGTGGTTAGGGTGCCAGCCACATACACTGAGGCCGGTGGATTCAAACCCAGCCCAGGGCCAGCTAAACAACAATGACAACTGCAACAAAAAATAGCTGGGCGTTGTGGTGGATGCCTGTAGTCCCAGCTACTTGGGAGGCTGAGGCAAAAGAATGGTTTAAGCCCAGGAGTTTGAGGTTGCTGTGAGCTGTGATGTCATAACACTCTACTGAGGATGACATAGTGAGCTCTGTCTCATAAAAAATAAATAAAATAAAATGAAACAAAACAAAATAAAATAAAATAAATAGCTGGGCATCTTGGGAGGCTGAGGCAAGAGAATTGCTTAAGCCCAAGAGTTGGAGGTTGCTGTGAGCTGTGATGTCACATCACTCTACAGAGTGAGACATAGTGAGATTCTATAAAAAATAATCTAGGAAAAATGCATACTGATTAGGTATTAGAATATAATAAAGAAGTATTGTGCTGGGCTTTTGATGTGATAATGTAATTGATGGTGACATGTTAGTCTGCAGAGACACACTGAAGTCTGTAAAGATGAAATATGGTGATGTGTGAGAGTTTTCTAAATAGTACAAAATAGTACTAGTAGCACAAAATATTCAAAACAGTACATCACGAAACTCTGCTTTGAGAAGTTTCCCACGTGCTCCTTACTGTGCCAAATAATAAATCCCTCTTGCTATAAAAAATATAATAATAACAGTTCACCAATATTGGTTAAAGCTAAAAATAGGGCTCATGGGAGCTCCTGTGTGGATCAAAGGTTTTTCTACATGTTGAAATGCATATATACATACATAGCTCAGTGTACACAAATATGTGTGTTTGGGGTGGTGGGATCAGGGAGACAGTGGTCAAAGAAGACAAAGTTTCACTTCAACAAGATGAATAATTTCCAGAGGGCCATGGTGCAGCATGTTGACTGTAGTTAATATTATGAATTATGTACTTGAAAATTGATAAGTGAAAGATCTTAAACCTTCTCACCTGCAAAAAAAAATAGTAATTCTGTGAGGTAATGAATAGGTTAAAGAGCTCCATTTCATCACTGCACAATGTATACATCCATAGATCAAAATATCCTGTTGTACACTGTAAAGATATACAAGTTTTATTTGTCAATTATATATCTTAAGCCAGGGGGAGTGAACTTAATGGATTGAATTAAACTCTCTCTCTCTCTGCCTCCCCCCATGCAGTGCCATATGGGTCATGGTTTGACCACGTTCGTGCCTGGATGTCCATGAGAGAGAGGGAGAACTTCCTGATGCTGAGTTATGAAGAGCTGAAACACGTAACTGTCATCTGAATAGTCAGTGCACACCCTCTCACCACCAATGTCACTTCTTCTGACGTCCCTGATTTCTCTTCCTTCCATTTCTCTATTCCACCTTCTCAGTCAGAATTTAACCTTGAGAAGAATCACTGAGAGTGGGATGAGCTCTCTAGTCTTCATTGCTCTACTTCTGGCTGAAAAGATTAGTGCTTTCCCCCCCATATTCCATGCACTGAGCCGAGAGCTGAGCATTCAGATCCTCAGAACCAGTAAGGGTGAGGAGACCATTCTAGAAAGAACCTGACCTATTAGTGGTAACCTAGAGAAAGAGAAAGCGACTAAACACTGGATGTTTCTTCCACCTGAGACACATTACATCCCATCCCCTTCCTCTGCCCACCTCTGTCCAATCCCCAACAGCCTCAGCATGAACGCATTTTAATTAGAAAGCCTTTTTTAAACACATAAACTGCCTCAGGTCCATGATTCCATACCTTCTTGGAATTTTCCTTTCAATGGACACACTGAACTTTAATTTTAGCTATTTCTACAGTTGTGTGTCCTCTTGTGGGACAACAACTGGGACTTAAGAAATAAAGGAAAATTTTAAAGCATTATAGTTCTAAGAGAAAGGTCTATGATTGACAGCAAAGTCTGTCTAGTATAAAAAGCTATTTTATTATAATCTCCCAGAATCTTGTACCAAGTACTAATTATGAAGATATTATATAAGAATATGTTATAAAACTCTGTGTATTAGTCACATGTGAGTTATAAGGAACAGTATTGTTTGATGGCCTAGACAAAATGTAAAATCAATTCCTTACATCTTTGTCAAGTTCTCCCACAACCTCTCCTTCTTTAATTCTAATCATTGTCCAGGAGCCCTTCTCAAAGGCTCCCTAGAAACCCGAGGCCCTGTCTTTTACTGCTAAGTTCTCCTAACTCAACCCTATGAGAAATCCATCAGGATCCTGGCATCTTTCACACACTTCCTGCTCTCTCTTTACCTGTTTCTCTTGCTTTCTCCTGGTTGCATCCAACTCCATCACTTCTCCCTTCTGTGTCCTGTTTCTCTCTTCTTCTTCCCTCTCCTCATCCTCATCCTGCTTCTCATCCTAGTTTCTCTGTTGCCTTTCTCTCTCACATCCTCTCTTATTTTTCCCTTTTTTAGGACACAGAGAGAACTGTGGAGAAGATCTGTCAGTTCCTGGGTAAGAAGGTAGAGCCAGAAGAACTCAGTCTAGTCCTCAAGAATAGCTCCTTTGAGGTCATGAGAGAAAACAAGATGTCTAATTTCTCCCTGCTGGATGAGTGTTATTTGGTTCACAAAAACCCGCTTATGAGAAAAGGTAAAAGCCAATGATTTGGTTTAACATATCTCAGAATGCATGGAGGGCTTTGTTGTGCTTACAACGGGTGCTAACAGCTGGGATGAAGGAGGATTTGAGTGTATTAAATGCAATTGCTCATCTCCCAGAGCATTTCTCTTGTCCCCTCTTTAGGGGGTCTCTTATCAACGGTGCTGGTGTGGGCTGCAGGCACGTGGAAAGAGTTGATCCATCCTGGGATGGTTACCTGAGTGATGAGAAATCATTTACTTCTTTCTTTTCTGAATTTCATAGGGAGGGTGTCCAATCTACAGAGATTGGGTTAATTAGCTACTCCTGCCAGGCCTGCAAACCCTCATTGACCTGGGCAAGGACTGTAAAATTAGGGTGTTCACATACTGGGCAATTAGTTTAGAAAACTATTCCTAACAAAGGCATAATTGAACAAATGAGTCAGCTGGAAAAAGGAGAGAAGAGAGACTTTGCTATCAGACATTTTAAGGTCCCGTGTGGTTAAAGCTTACCCATATCCCAACTCTTGAGCTCAAGACAAATGGAAATACATTTTGCATGGAGTTCAAGAATTTATTTTTATTCCAAAATCCTACACTTCCAATGTATCTGGAATGGTGATCCATGAAAGAAAATAATCAAATGCTTCTAAAGCATCAAAGGACCTTGAGTAGGTCAGGGCCTGTCCTGCCCCAGTTGGCCAGAAGGACAGAGACCAAGAAGGTGAGTCTTGACCCTGAACAGCTACTGGAACTGGCCCTACTGGATTGGGGAGTGCTGGGGACCCATGACCTCCTTCTTCTTTCAAATTTCTCTCTTTTGGAATGAGAAGATCTATCCTATGCCTGTCCCACAAGGGCAGTTTGAAAACAGGTAACATGTCTGGTTTCACAGATTAGCAGCTAGAGAGGAATTTTGCCTCAGAATGAATCACATCTCAAGTCTCATGCCTTGGTAAGACTTAGGTGATATTTACACAGGATTTTGGACTTAGAGTTGATGCTGGAATGGGTTAAGACTTTTGGGCTGCTGGGATGGGGTGCAGGAATTATGAATGTGATTAAAAACATGGATGTGGGGGCATGGAAGACAGAGTGATAGGTAGGGGCTGAACGGTGTCCCCAAATTCGTATGTTGAAGTCCTAACCTCCTGCCCCTCTAAATGAAATCATATTGGGATATAAGGTCTTTAAACAGAAGTCAATTTGAGGAAGTGCAGACACCCGTGTGCACACACAGAGAGGACAGGAAGGACAATGGATGTTCTCAGGGCACCAGTTACCATGTGAGATATTCTGTTCGATCAATTCTACGACATAAGTGTGTAATTAACATTTATATACCATTAGTTTATTCAAAATTACATATTATTCTATACTTAGTGTATAATTAATACATGGATATATGTAAATATTAATTTGTATGATATATCAAATAATAAGATAAAGCGTGTAATTAAGGGTAAGACTTCTGGCGTTAAAATCTTTGATTTCAAATCCACATCCATCACTACAGCTGTGCATTATGTCCAGTTTTTTTGTAAAAACTAAAATGTAAAATAGAGATAATATTAGTAAATGGTATTTTTTTTCCTTATGTGAGGTGGAACCTTGCTGTCACCCCAAATGGAGTGCAGTGATGTGATCTAAGCTCACTGTAGTCTCAAATTTCTAGGACAAAGACATCTTCCCAGCTCAGCCTCCAGAATACCTGGAAGTACTGGCATATGTCACTAGACCCATCTGATTTTCTTATTTTTGTAGAGACAGGGCTCTCCTAGGTTGCCCGGGCTGGTTTGAAACTCCTGGGATGAAGCAATCCTCCCACCTTGGCCTCCCTAGTAACTGGGATTAC
>NW_003852836.1:18409-23851 GCF_000181295.1 Otolemur garnettii | reverse complement strand
CTCCATAAGGGCTCAAGGGGGCTGTCATCTAGACTGACTTACACAGGGGAACAATCCCAAGCAGAGAGCCCACTTATAGTCTGTCATCTTAATGCAGGAGAGAAATGCTGGTGGCTTGGGTCGTAGTGGTAGTGACAGGGATGATGGAAAGTGGCCGGACTCTGGGTGTGTCAGCAGACATAGTGGGTTTGAGTGTGGAGGGACTGTGCACAGGCAGGGCTGGGAGAGAGGAGGAGGTGAGAAGTCGCATACAGGAGGGCAGGAGTGTAAACAGGTGTGCAGGCAGGAGGCACAAGGGCCCACCAATGGACCACTGCTCATTCCACTGTCAGCCACAATGTCCATGATGGTGACAGTAGGAACAGACCAAGGAGGAGATGTGTTGAGGTCTGATCAACACAGAAATGATCTGAGTGTCTGTGTCCTGTTTTCTAGGCATAACCGGGGATTGGAAAAATTACTTCACGGTGGCCCAAGCTGAAGCCTTCGATGAACTGTTCCAGGAGAAGATGGCAGATCTTCCTCGGGAGCTGTTCCCCTGGGAATAATGTCTAAGATTTTCCTGGATCTTACATGCATACTGATACTGTTCTCCTGTCCCAGTAAACGTGCATGACTGGGGGTCATTGCAGAAAACCTACTAACTCATCCCGGAGCCCTGAATGATCACATCTTTGTATCTTTGACAACTTCCTTGTTGGAAACCTCCATGATACCCCAGCACATGTCGTGGCATCCCAGGTTGTTTGAAATGTGTGTAGTGTTTCAAACCGATATAGTGCTATAGAAATAATAAAAATATTACCTAAGAGCATTCCCCAAAACAATTTGAACACCTGAGTCCAGGAGTTAGAGACCAGGGTAGGCAGCATAGTGAGGCCCAGTCTTTGCAAGAAATAAAAAACATTAGCAAAGTCCAGTGTTACAGTCCCCCACCCCCACCCCAGCTAATCTGTAGCTCGAGGCAAAAGGATCACGTGAGCCCAGGATTTAGAGGTTACAGGGAGGTATGAGTGCACCACTGCACCCCTTCCTGGCCTAAAAAGGACACTGGCCAATTGCAGGATGAGTCCATCAGCAGGATGAACCCCCAAGAACTCCTCTCCCACATCTGGAATGTGTGGAGTCTGGAGGAATCACTCCTCTGGGGCCCAGGGAGGGGCCTTTGACCAGCAGACCTGGGAGCTGTTCCCATGGGATGGGGGTTTTCAGAGAGGAGATGCTGAAAGCCACTTACTGCCTCTAGCACCCGGCAATTCACATTTTGGAATGTAGGAAAAGGTCTCATATTTGCCTAATCCACTTGTTCAAAAATTTGAGCTTTTTTATGTTCTGCTGCTCACTGGGGGAGCAGAGCTGTCTTGGGCCACACATCGAATATACAAGCACTAATGAAAGCTGCTTAGCAAAATAATGAAAAAGTCTATCTGTACTTTTGGGGATATCGGATACCACAAATAAGAAATACAGTCCTCATCATCTGCATTTGGCCTGCAGGCCACAGCTTGGACAAGCTAGAAATTCTGTAGTATTCCTTCATTGGTCTGAATGCGTCAAAAATGGTCTATGGCTTTGGGGTGGGGGTTCATTTTCAAGGGATACTTTAATTAAGACCCAGAAACTGGTGGGTTTCAGACACCAGAAATTTCTTCTCTCACAGCTGTGGAGACCAGAAGTCTGGCATCAAGCTGTCAGCAGGGCCCTGATCTCTCTGCAGGCTGAGGGGAGAGTCTGCTCCAGGTCTTTTTCTCAGGTGTGGTGGTGGGAGCAGTTTTTGGTGTTCCTTGGGGTGCCATGCATCCCACTGGTCTCTGCCTTTGTCATCATGTGGCATGTTTTTTTTTCCTTCTTTCTTTTTTCACACAGGGTCTCAATCTGTTGCTCAGGCTGGAGTGCAGAGTCATAACCATAGCTCTTTATAACCTTGAATTCCTGGGTTCAGGGGCTTGTCCTGCCTTCACCCTCTCAAGTAGCTGGTACTGTCAATGTGTGCCACCACGCCTGGCTAATTTGCCTTTTGAAATTTTTATGTAGAGACAAGTTCTCCCTATGTTATTGAACCTGGTCTGGAACTCCTGGCCTCAAGCAATCCTCTGAGTGGATTCCCAGAGCGCTGGGATAATGGGTGTGAGCCACCCCTCCTGACCTAAGGGGCATTGTCTCTCTCTCTCTTTCTCTCTCTCTCTCTCTCTGTGTCTTTTCTTCTTAGAAGGACACCAGACATATTGGATTAGGACACGCCCTAATATCCTCATCTGAACTCAGTCACCCCTGCTAATACAATGAGGTCATTGTCACAAGTACCTAGAGTTGGGACTTGGATGTATGTTTTTGGCAAGAGAATTCAACTCAGAATAGTTGCTAAATGTGAAAATAACATCCACCAAGCGATAGTGTTGCCCTCTCCTCCAATGACACCTTAGAAACAGCATAAGCAATAACATATGGGTATCAATACAGGGATAAATACTGATAGTTGGGGCTAGATGGAGTCCGTAGACTTCCTGGACTGTGGTTTTTAATTTACAGGAAGCTGCCATGTTTTCCTTCAATAGTCCTAACTACAGCCGTTACTGTGCACAGTGATGTCACCTTTGGAGGACTACTCCATGGTTACTGTGGAACTTCTGTTCAGCTTTGTGCCACTACTGTTCCCCTCGGATATGGTAGTGCAGGGGACTTTCTGGACTCCCCATGCCTGCTCACTGGCCACTGTGAGCTGAATAAAGGCCCAACATACCTGTCCAGGGTCCACAGTTCTTCTTGGGCTTGAATGTATCTGGTGCCAACACATGGACAGTGACCTCTTGTATTACAGACAGTAATGCAAGATGATAACTAGGGGTAGTGAACAGACAGGGAAGGGCAAGGGAGAAGTTTGGCTTCCCTGATGAGGTAGGAAACAGGACCTTTCTTTGTGGAAACACAACGCACAAAAACACACCCCAGATCTCCAGGCGTCCCTGGGTGAGGCTGCTCTCAGCATCAGCATTGATGTGAGTGGTGCTCAACCTTCCTAATGCTGCGACCCTGTAATGCAGTTCCTCATGTTGTAGGCACTCCCAATGATAAAATTATTTTCATTGCTACTTCATAACTCTAATTTTGTTACTGTTATGAATCCTAATGTAAATATCTGACATTAGGTGACCTCTTTGAAAGGGTCGCCCGACCCTCAAAAGGGTGGCGACCTACAGGTTGAGAGCCGCTGATAACAGAACAAGATTTCCAGAAACAACGTCAATCTACACTGAGAGTAACACAGCAAATACAGTTGAGAACTGCAAGTTCCACAGGCCAGAGAGCTATAAAGCAAAGACACATCAACATATACTTTTGGGGTTTAAGGGCAAATGCATAATGTTGATCAAAACGGAAGTATATTGGCCGGGCATGGTGGCTCGTGCCTGTCCTCCTAGCACTCTGGGAGGCCCAGGTGGGAGGATTGCTTGAGCTCAGGATTCCAAACCAGCCTGAGACAGGAAAAAAAAACCCGTCTCTACAAAAAAGGAAAAGGATGGGCACAGTGGTGCACGTTGATAGTCCCAGCTACTTGGGAGGCTGAGGCAGGAGAATATCCTGAGCCCAGGACTGTGAGGGTGCAGTGAGCTATCTATGGTCATGCCACTGCACTCTAGCTTTCTTTGTGTCAGACTCTAAGGACTTTACAAAATGTTAAATTATTCAAATGTTCCTGAGAACCCTCTGAAGTAGGTACTATTATTTCCCCCACCTTAGAGAAGGAGGAACTGAGGCACAGAGAGGTTAAGTTGTTGGCTCAAGGACACACAGCAAGCAAGTTCCCAGCCCAGATTTGGCCCTGGGTAGAGAAGGAAAAGGGCTGTCTAAATCCAGAGCACGTGCTCCTCATCACAGCACTGTGAATGCCCAGTCTGCTTTTCAGAGAGCGTGTTCCCTTCCACATGCTGTTATTCTCCTGGCCCAACAAAGATCACACAGACCCAAATAACATCACTGGGAATAGATAACTTTATGTGATAGCTGTTCACAGCAGAAAGTGTTATACCTTCCCTGAGGTGTGGAAATGTGAATAGAATGGTACTGATAAAAATTCACTTGCTACATAGAAGTGACTATTTGGTACATTTCTGGATGCTTATTACTGAAAGCCTCACAGGGTGCAGGAGTTAATATATATGTTAATAAATAAATGTTCAGTTGGAACCAGGTGTGTGCATTATGGCAGAGACAGTGGAGCCGTGACCAGGCCTGCTGGCTTCAGACAACTCTTGGTCTAGCCTCAGGCCCTGGGGGACAGACTTTCCCCTCCTTCCATCCGAGCTCTTCCCCAGGGCAGCACTGCCTGACATCTGTGCTCTAAGCCCCAGAAATGGCCATGTGGACAGCGATGCTGGCCAATATATGTTGTGTGACACCCTGGATGCGATTTTGAAACAGAAAAAAGACATTAGGTAAAAATGAAGGAAATCTGAATGAACTGTAGACTATGGGAACTCTCTGGATTCTCTTGGAAATTTTCTGTAACTGTGCAACTCTTATAAAAAGTGCTTTCAGATTTGCACAGATTTCTATGTCCTTGCCTTTGTTACTGAATGTCCAGTTCACTCCTATGTACTCAGACTCAGTCTCCCCCCAGAGTGTTTTCTGAGTTCACAATTGCCCTATATTATTAACCTTTGGACTGTCAGTCACAATATTTACTTCTCTGTACCAGCCAGCAAAATGCATAACTAATTGGGCAGAGATTAACTCACAACTCATCTGTCAGCAGGTGCCACAGCCTCCAGTACTGGCTGCACCTGAAACCCTCACACCGAGTACAAGGAGCTGATCATCATGTCAGACGACACCTTTTGGTATAAAGGGATCATTTTCCCGAGGGCTCATGGGAGCCCTGAAGTTCTCAGAAAAGTACAAGAAGAGTTTGTGCTGAAGGATGAAGATGTTGTAACAGTGACTTTCCCCAAATCAGGTAAGGAAACAGAATCCTAAACTGAGAAAGGCTGTGGTTGTGCTCCTTATTATATGAGTAGAGGACTGAAGTGATTTTTTTCTTATTTTCTTTGATGTGTGAGAAAGGGTCTCACTCTGTGGCCCAGCTGCAGAGCAGTGGCCCAATCATGGCTTCCTGCAGCCTCAAATTCCTGGGCTCAAGAGATCTTCCCAAGTATCTGGAACTATAGGCATACACCACCGAATCAAGCTAATTATTCTTCATTTTCTATAGAGATGGGGTCTTGCAATATAGCTGAGGCTGATATTGAACTCCTGACCTCAGAAGCAATCCTCCCACTGTAGCCTCACAAAGTGCTGGGATGACGGGCATGAGCCGCAGCCTCAGGGCCTGACTGTTGCACTTTCTACATGCCAGACAAGGTGCAATGCTTTGGGGGTGTGGGGAGTGCAATGGTTAGCACCATGTCCATTTGGGGAAAAGGATTCAGTCAGGGAATTACACAG
>NW_003852836.1:6502-14022 GCF_000181295.1 Otolemur garnettii | reverse complement strand
TTGGCTGTGGGTTTGTTGTAGATGGCCTCTATCAGCTTAAGAAATGTTCCCTCTATACCAATTTTCTTAAGTGTTCTGATCATGAAGGGATGCTGGATATTATCAAATGAGGAGGGATATTTTCACATAAAAGAAGCATCCTGGGTGATAGTCAGGAATCTGAAAAGAGCCCGACAAATCCAAAGGTCTGGAAGATGTAGATCATATCTCACTGAGAACAGGGCTGGAGGGCAAGAGTCTGCAGATGGGCCAGACTGAGATCAAGGCCCTGCAAGGGGCAGGGCCCTGGAAACTCAAAAGGAAAGGGAACTATTGGACTCAGGAAATGGCCAACAATGTCCCTCTGCTTCCAGGGACAGGGTCTTCTTTCTCCACATCTTCACTAATATCTGGTATTTTGAACTTAATGTAATACATATGAGCAGTATAAAAAAAATGAAATGGCCCAAAATTGGCAGCAACCCAGACACCCATTGACAGGTGAGAAATAAACAAACTGTGGCCTATAGATACAGTGGAGTGTGATTCATCCTTCACAAGGAAGAAAATGCTGATGCATGCTAGAGCAGGGATGAGCCTTGAGGACACTGCACTGAATTAAGTGAGCCACTCACAAAAATGCTCACTCTCATTGGTTCTACTTACACAAGGTGGCTAGAGAAGTGGAGTTCACAGAGGGAAAGTACAAAGGTGGTTGCCAGGGGCTGAGATGGGGAGGGGAGTGGAATGAGGAATTGTTGTTTGTTAAGTACAGAGTTCCAATTTTGAAAGATTAAAAAGTAATGGAGATGGGTGGTACCTGTGGCTCGAGGAGTAGGGTACCAACCCCATATGCCAGAGGTAGGGGTTTCAAACCCAACCTGTATGCTTAAAAATGGCACATTTTATGTTATGTCTATCTTACCAGAATTTTTTAAGTCAGATTGAAATGAGTGACATTCGTATTTCCTTCTTTATCCAGGAACAAACTGGTTGATTGAGATTCTCTGTCTGATTCACTCTAAGGGGGATACCAAGTGGGTCCAGTCTGTGCGCATCTGGGAACGCTCACCCTGGATAGAGTCTGAGCCTGGGTTTGCATCAGCAAATAAGAAGGAGGGCCCGCGCTTGCTCACTTCCCACCTCCCCATCCATCTTTTCCCCAAGTCTTTCTTCAATTCCAAGGCCAAGGTCAGTGCACAATACTCCTGCCATGTATGACCAATGCATTTAAAATGTTAATGTACCTGCAACCACCTGGAGACCTTGTTTTTGTTGTTTTTGTTTTTGTGTTTTTGAGATAGAGTCTTACTATGTCACCCTCAGTAGAGTGCCTTGGCATCACAGCTCACAGCAACCTCAAACTCTTGGGCTTAAGCGATTCTCTTGTCTCAGCCTCGCAAGTAGCTGGGACTACAGTTGTCTGCCACAAAGCCCGGGTGTCTTTGTTATTGTTGTTTAGCTGGCCCAGGCCAGGTTTGAACCCACCATCCTTGGTGAATGTGGCTACACATACCACTGTATACAGGCACTGCCACTGTGCTACAGGTGCCGTGCCAAGGAAATTGGTTAAAATGCATTGTATTTTGGTAGGTCTGGCTGGGACCTGAGATTCTGCCTTAGGGGATGCCAGTGTGGCTGTTCCAGGGACTCTAGTTGATTGTAAGGGTAGGCATACTATGGAAGCCAGATACAACTCAGGCATTAAGTGACATGATAATGCCAGAATCTTAGAAAACCATACTTTAGGCAGGGTGTGATGGTTCATGCCTATATTCCTAGCACTTTGGGAGGTCAAGGCAGGTGGATTGCTTGAGCTCAGGAGGGTGAAAGCAGCCTGAGCAAGAGTGAGACCCCACCTCTACCAAAAATAGAAAAACTGTCTGGGCATTGTGTGTGTGTGTGGGTGCCTATAGTCCCAACTACTGCAAGGCTGAGGCAAAAAGATTGCCTTGGGTGGTGCCCATGGCTCAAAAGAGTAAGGCACTGGCCCCATATGCCAGAGGCGGCAGGTTCAAACACATCCAGACCAAAGAAAAAAAGGATTGCCTAATCCCAGGAAATTGAGGTTGCTGTGAGCAATGATAATGGCATGGCACGCAACTCCAGGGTGATAGAGTGAGACTCTGTCTCTAAATAAATAAACGAGTAAATAAATAAATAAATCAATAAAGGAAAAGCATATTTTAGGCCCAGATAGAATTTATAACTGCAACATATACTAGATAAGACCTTTGTATTATTCTAAAAAATAGTGAGTCAAACATAATTCAGTAATTGCTTCTTGCCACTGAGAAAAAGCAGAAATGTTCATGTGGGAACCAGCAAGTTTCTAAGTCAGTGCTGAAATCCAGCTGTGGTAGTTCTCCTGACCACTGTGTTCTACTGTGCGTAGCTGTCTTTGGAGATGAGGAGCCACAGGTAACGATTTTCCGTGTGGAAAAACTGAGGCCCAGAGTGAGCAGAGGACTAATGTCACAAAGTGAGTGGGTGCAGAATCCAAAGGACAATTTAGATGCTCAAATGCTAAGTAATCTTCCTTCTGTGTATGAGTAGGGCTGTGTATGTGTCTGTGTATGTGTGTAGCAATCTGAAGTATGACCTGAAGGAATATGACATATATTCACACTGAGTAACCCTCATCTAGGTCCAAACTGATACCATTTCCACTCCTTCATGCCCCTTCCTGTCAGTGCCCACACACAGAGATAAAACCCCCACTGACTTAACCCATAAATTAATTTTGCTTGTTCTTGAACTTAATATACGTGGAAATTGAGTCATGCTGTATGAACTATTGGGTGCCTGGACTATTTCAATGACTCTGATGTCTGTGAGATTCATCCGTGGTTTTAGGTGTACATGTGGATATCTATTTCTACATTTCTATGAACTCACCATAAGGTATTAATCCATTCTCCTGGTAGTGATCGTCAAACTACAGTACACAAATACAGAGGGTGTAAAAACCTGTATGCATATATTAGCAAAGGAAAAAACTCTTAATAGAGTTTGTGTAATACTTAATAGAGTTTGTGTAATACTTAAGTCATGTTTAACGTCTACAATTATAAGAGGTGCTATATAAGACTTGTATTCATCTTCTGTTATCAGTGAAAATTGAGCATTACAATTTCAATACAATTTACTCCTTTCTCCAAATGTACATACACTTTATGGCACCCTCTGTACACCATGAAATGACATCCAGGTTTAAAAACCCTCCAGTTGCTTCCCGTTGTGAGGATGCCAATATACCCCCGAGGGGAGAGACAATGCTTTCCTCTTCCATTGTCATATTCCTGAAACAGTAAGTACTTCATAGGGAATTTGAATTTTGTATTTCATTAATGAATTCCTCAAGTAATTTATTTGTACAAATCCAATGATCTTTATTAGACATTGTGTAAGAATTACATTTTTCTCCAGTTTTATGAAGATCAAAGGAATAGAAAACAAATTTTTCTGTTTCCTGTTTTTTTTCCCTTAAGGTGATTTATGTCATGAGAAATCCCAAGGATATTATTGTGTCCAGTTATTTTTTCTGGAATTCAATAAATGGGTTTAAGAAACCAAAGTCAGTGGAACAATGTCTTGAATGGTTCCTGGAAGGAAAAGGTGAGTGTGCTGCAAAGTAAGGACGCTAGGGGGCGCGCGGAGCCCGTTCTCCGAACTCAACGGGTACCCGCTTTTCCACATCTCACCAGCCCACATCTGCAAGGCTCTGTCACCGCTAGAACCCAAATCTGCAAAGTCCACCTACCATCCTAAGTGGGAGCAGAACTCTAGCCAGCCCCTCAGCTGGTCCCTGATAAACCGTCAACGCTATTTGCTGAGTCTAACGTCTTCAGTACTAACGCAGACAACCATATTCTTCTCCAATCTCCTAATATGTGGTTTTCTGAAAGTCAACTTTTTTTTTCTTTTTTAGACAGAGTCTCACTATGTGGCCCTTGGTAGAGTGCCGTGGCATTACAGCTCACAGCAACCTCCACCTCTTAGGTTTAAGCGATTCTCTTGCCTCAGGCTCCCAAGTAGCTGGGACTACTGGTGCCCACCACAACGCCCAGCTAGTTTTTTGTTGTCATTGTCATTGTTGTTTAGCAGGTCTGGGCTGGGTCCGAAATTGCCAGCCCCAGTGTATGTGGCTGGCACCCTTAGTACTAAGGTACTGGCACTAATTGTGAAAGTCAACTTTTCATTGCACGACTCTGCAATTTCTCAATTTTTAGTTATGCAGAATCCCTGGGCTTTCTCAAGCACTTGCAATTTGGCAATTTTCCCCAAAACTGCCTGCTGAGTCCCCTGTCTCAACTGTGATCTGCCTCCAGACCTCTAGCAGCCTGGAGAGAGCCCCATACATGCCAGGAATTCAACCTGTGCAAGATTGAGGGCATCTCTCCTCCCTTCCCAAACTGCTTCTACTGCACATTAATCTCACCCAGTAAGTAGATCCACCCTCTCCTCACCCGAGTGCTGGCATGATTCTAACATTTCATATTCATCTTCCTTTTCCCACCCCACTCACCCCTGCCCCGTACCACTTTCCTTTACCTAATTAGTAATCAAGTCCCATCACCTTGATTAATACTTTCATTCTGGTTTCTCATAAGATGCTCCTGTATTCAGGAAATCCTACAATTGCTAGGATTTCTACATAAAATATTTAGCCACCTTCCTCATAACTTAAGCCTAAACTTTTCTTTTCCTTACTAATACTCATCACGGACAGGTATGTGCTTATTTATTTGTTTATTCTGTGTGTCTCCACACTGAAATGTATACTCAAGATGTTCACTGTTCAGCACCATGCCCTAGAATGATTCTCATTACATATTAAGCATTCAACACACCTTTGTCAGATAACTAATAAACATTTATTGCTGCTTCTTTTTTTTATTGCTTGAGGTTAATTTATGGGTCCAAAGAATTAGGTTACAAGTTTGCATTTTTTAGGTGAACTCCCCCTTATTATTGTGTTCTGCCCCCAAGAGGTGTGCCAACCACCCTAAAATTGTGCCCATTAAGTGGGAGCACACCCATGCCCTCTCTTTCTCCTGCTCCCCCACTGAACTGATTTGAGTTTTTCTCTTATGTGAACATGCTAGATCATCTGCTGGCTTCATATTATGATTGAATACACTGAATTCTTGCTCCTCCATTCTGGGGAAAATTGAGCAAGAAGAATGTGTTCCACCTCCATCCAGGTAAACATATAAGATGTAAAGTCTCCATCTTTTTATGGCTGAATTGTATACCATGGTATACATATACCACAGCTTGTTAACCCATTCCTGGGTTGGTGGGCATTTAGCTTGTTTCTACAGTTTGGCAATTATAATTGAGCTGTGGAAAAACAATCTAGTGCAAATGTCCTTATGATAAAATGAATTTTTTCTTCTGAGTAGATGCCTAGCAGTGGGTCTAATTTGAGTTCTTTCAGGATACTCCATCCTTATTTCCAAAAAGCTGGTATTAGTTTGCAGTTCTACCAACAGTGTAAATGTGTTTCCCTCTCTCCACATCCATGCCAACATCTGCAGGTTTGAGAGTTTGTGATGTGGGCTATTCCCTCTGGGGTTAGGTGATATCTCAGGGTGGTTGTGATTTGTAGTTCTGTGATGATCAGAGACGATGAGCATTTTTTCAAATGTTTGTTAGCCATTCGTCTGTCTTCCTCATATATGTTTCTGTTCATATCTTTTGCCCAGTGGTAGATTGGATTGTTTGCTCTTTTTTTTGTTGATTAATTTGAGTTCTCTGTAGATTCTAGGTATCAACCTTTTGTCAGATTCATAACATGCAAATATCTTTTCCCATTCTGAAGGTTGTCTTTTGCTTTACTTTTTGTAACTTTAGCTGTGCAGAAGCTTTTCAGCTTAATGAAGAGCCATGTATTTATTTTTGTTGTTGTGATTGCCGCTATAGTCTTAGTCATAGAATCTTTCCTGAGTCCAATATCATCAACAGTTTTTTCTCATACTTTCTTGTAGGATTTTATCATTTCATATCTTAGATTTAAGTTTCTGTCTATCTGGAGTCACTTTTTGTAAGTGGTGAAAGGTGTCATTCCAGTTTAAGTTTTTTTTTTTTTTTTGCAGTTTTTGGCCAGGGCTGGGTTTGACCCCACCACCTCTGGCCTATGGGGCCAGCAACCTACTCCTTTGAGCAACAGGTGCCACCCCTAGTTTCAGTGTTTTACACGTGGTTATGCAGTTCTCCCAGTACCATTTGTTGAATAGGGTTCTTTCCCCCCACTGTATGCTTTTGTTTGTTTATCAAAGATCAGATGGCAACTAGAGACTGGTTTCATCTCTTGGTTTTCTACTCTGTTCCATATGTCTATGTATCTATTTTTGTACCAATACCATGTTATTTTGGTTACTGTAGGTGTGGAACATAACCTGAAGTCTGGTAGAGTGATTCTTCTGACTTTGTTTTTTTACTAAGAAAAGCTTTGGCTATATGGAGTATTTTCTGGTTTCATACAAAACAAAATACTATTTTTTCCAGTACTTCAATGTTTGATGTTGGTATTTTAATGGGGATTTCATTGAATCTGTAGGTTACTTTGGGTAGAATAGACATTTGGACAATATTGATTCTTCCCAGCCAAGTCCTGGTATGTTCTTCTGTTTTTAATGTCATCTGAGATTTCTTTTTTAGGGTTTCATAATTCTCTTTATAAGATCCTTCTTTTCTTAGGTATGTTCCTAAGTATTTCATTTTCTTGGAAGCTACTGTGAAGGTAATTTTGTCCTTGATTTCCTTCTCAACTTGAATGTTATTGGTATACACAAAGGGTACTGATTTGTGAACATTGATTTTATACCCTGAGGCGTTACTGTATTTCTTGATCACATCCAGGAGTTTTGTGGTTGAGTCTCCAGAGTTTTCTAAGTATAAGATCATGTCAGCAGCAAAGAGTGAGGGTTTGACTGCCTCTGCCCCCATCTTGATGTCCTTTATATCCTGCTCTTGCTTGATTGCATTAGCTAGAATTTTCAGAACTATGTTGAATAGTAGTAGAAATAGTGAACATCCATGTCTTGTTCTACTTCTAAGTGGAAAACCTTTTGGTTTTACCTGATTCAGTATAATATTAGCTATGTGTTTGTGAAAGATATCTTCAATTGGCTTCAGAAATGTGCCACCTATGCCTATATTCTTAAGTGTTCTTAATATAAAAGTATGCTGGATTTTACCAAATGGTTTTTTGCAACTATTGAAAGAATCATATGGCCTTTTTGCTTCTTTTGATATGTTGAATTACATTTATGGATTTGTGTATGTTAAACCAGCCCTGCATCTGTGGGATGAAGCATGCATCCGTGGGATGTCACTTGACATATAATTTTTTATGTATAACTGCAATCTATTAGCTAACATTTTGTTGAGTACTTTTTCTTGGATATTCATTGGTAAAATTGGTCTGTAGCTCTCCTTCTTTTTTTTGTAAAGACAGAGTCTCACTTTGTCAACCTCAATAGGGTACAGTGGTAGCACAGCTCACAGCAACCTTAAACTCCTGGGCTTAGGTG
>NW_003852836.1:0-5976 GCF_000181295.1 Otolemur garnettii | reverse complement strand
AGCGAGTCTCCTGCCTCAGCCTGCCAAGTAGCTGGGACCACAGGCGCCTGCCACAATACCCGGCTATTTTTTGTTTGCAGCCGTCCTTGTTGTTTGGCGGGCCCGGGCTGGGGATTCGAACCCGCCACCTTAGGTGTATGTGGCTGGCGCCTTAGCAGGTTGAGCTATAGGCGCCGAGCCCGAATATTAGGGATTTTACTGTTTTGCTTCTAGTTAATCTGGCCAATGATTTCTTGATTTTATTTATCTTTTTGAAGAACCCACTTTTTGTTTTATTAGTTTTCTGAATGATTCTTTTGTTTTCAATTTCATTTATTTCTGGTTTAATTTTGGTTATTTCTTTTCTTCTGCTAGGTTTGGGATTGGATTGCTCTTCCCTTTCCATTTCTTTAAGATGATTCATTAGTTTGTTGATGTCCTCTCTTTCTGTTTTTCAGATATAGTTCTTTTTAACTTATATAATTATTTATTTAAAATTTATTTAATTATTAGCTAATTCACATATCTGTATCTTTTTTTTTTTAGAGATAGAGTTTCAGTTTGTCACCCTGGGTAGAGTGCTGTGGCATCACAGCTCACAGCAACCTCCAGCTCTTGGTTTTAGGTGATTCTCTCACCTCAGCCTCTTGAGTTGCTGGGACTATAGTCACCTGCCACAATGCCCAGCTATTTTTTTTGTTGCAGTTTGTCTAGGGCTGGATTTGAACCTGTCACCCTGGGTATATGGGGCTGGTGCGCTACTCACTGAGCCACAGGCACCACCCCACATATCTATATTATAATACAGCCTCATTTTAGCCATATTTTAATTTTTTCCTTTATTAAATCATAATTGTGTACATTAATCCAGTTATGGGGTACAATGTACTGATTTGCTAAACAATGTGGAATGCTTACATCTAACTGATTAACATGACCATCTCCTGGCTTACTTATTTGTTATGGTATGACATTTATACTCTATTCTTAATAGTTTTGAAACGTATCCAACCAATACAATACATTTCCCTCCTAGAACTGCTTTTGTAGTGTCCCACTGGTTTTGGTATTGTGTCATTGTTGTTGTTGTTGCTTATTCATTCAGAATAAGATTGTTTAGCTTGTTTAGTTTCCATGCTTTTGTGTGGAGATGAAAATTTTTATTGGAGCTGACTTTCGCCTTTATTGCTTTGTAGTCTGAGAAGATACAAGGTATGATATCAAGTCTTTTGAGGTTGTTGAGGTTTGATTTGTGTCCTAGGATATGATCTATTTTGGAGAATGTTCCATGTGCTTATGAGAAGAACATATATTCCTTAGCTTTGGGATGGAGTGTTCTGTACATGTCTATTTAGCACAATTGTTCTAGGGCTGCATTTAAGTCCCTTGTATCTTTGTTTAGTATATGTCCAGTGGATCTGTCTTGTTCTGTACGAGTTGTGTTAAAGTCTCCTACAATCATGGTGTTATAGGATATCATATTGCTTAGACCAATTAAGATTTGTTTCTGGGAGCATTGAAATTGGGTGCATAAATATTTACAATTGAAATGCCCTCATGTTGTATTATTCCCTTGACCAGTATGAAGTGTGCATCTTTATGTTTTTTGACTTCAGTTGCTTTAAATCCACTTGAATCTAAAAATGAGATTGAGATCCCTCCTATCTTTTGATTTCCATTTGGCATAAATGTTGTTTTCCATCCCTTCACCCTGAGTCTTGTTTGTCCTTCAAGGCTAGGTGTGTTTCCAGGAGACAGTATATGGAGGACTTGTGCTTTTTTATCCATTCAGCCAGCCTATACCTCTTCAGTGTGGAATTCAAGCCATCAACATTATTGAGACCACTGATAAGTGTGGAGGCATTCTATTCACTTTATTTTGTGTAAGTCCATTGCACAAAATGGACTATTTATACCTTTTGCATCATTTTGGCATCTAGGTTTTGTTTTTTAGTTTTGGGGTTTTTACTTTGCTGGTGGTCCATTGTGATGGTCAGTGTGTAGAATAGGTCTAGGTATTTCTTGTCGAGCTGGTCTTGTTGTGGCATATTTCCTGAATGTTTGCATATAACTAAAAGATTTTTTTCTCTATCAATTTTAAAACTTAGCGTATGAGGATATAGACTTTGGGCTGAAAATGGTTTTGTTTAAAAAGGTTAAAGGCAGATGAGTTTTTCAGCCTGGAAAAGTGTTAATTAAAGTCTGCCATCATCCTGATGGATCCACCCTTGGATTTCAATTGCTGCTTACTCGTAGCTACTTGCAGAATTTTCTCTTTTAGCTTGACTCTGGACAGGTTCATGGCAATGTGATTTGGAGAAGCTGTGTTTGAGTTGAGATGACCTGGGGTTCAATATCCATCTGTAATGAGTGTGTCTTTGATGATGCTGGGAAATTTTCATTTATGATATCTCTTGTAGGGCTTCCTTTCCTCTGGGGTATTCTTTTTCCCCTTCTAGGATACCTATAATTTGTACATTTGAACACTTTGTGAAGTCCCATAATTCTCTGAACAAATGTTCTGCTTTCTTTCCTTCTTGTCTGTCTATTATGTATTTATTTTTTGAGGCAGAGTCTCACTTTGTCACCTTTGATAGAGTGCTGTGGCATTACAGCTCTCAGCAAACTCTACCTCTTGGGCTAGGGTGATTCTCTTCCCTCAGCCTCGTGAGTTGCTGGGACTACAGGTGCCCAGTTATTTTTGTTGCAGTTGCCACTGCTATTTTAGCTGGCCACCGGGGCTGGGTTTGAACCTGTCAGCCTTGGTATGTGGGGATGGTGCCCTACCCACTGAGCCATAGGTGCTGCCCTCTTTTCTGCCTCTTTAACTGCCTGTGTTAGCTGAAGACCTTTATGCACTAGCTCTGAGATTCTTTCTTCTCCATGGTCTAAAATGTTGTTGACACTTTCTACTGCATCTTTAAGTTCCCTGATTCACTGTTTCTATTTCTTAAGCTGCACTACATCTCTTCTGTATTCTTCATATCTTTCATTCCTTATTTGATTCTGCTTTGGGATTCCTTTTGGTTATTTCCCACTTTCTCAGCAATTTCTTTAATCGTGTTTATCATTCGTATTTTAAATTCCCTCTGTCATTTATAACATTTCTTTAAAGGTGGAATCCTCTGTGGTAGCTGCCTAATACCTCATGATCCTTTGGGTGGTTGTTCTGTTCTGGTTTTCAATGTTGCCAGGATCTTTCTGTTGGTGCCTTCCCATAAATGGTTTCATTTTATCTGCTTCCCTCTGCTACTTTTTCCTTTCACTTCTTCCTTCCCTTTAAATTATCTTGTCTCTGTGCTTAGGTAAAAGATGAACAGGAAGAGAAGAGTGCTGAGCAAGAAGGGAGAAAAGATAGAAAAAGAGAAAAGAAAAAGAAAAAGGGAGTAAAAGGAAAGACTGTCAGAAAGAAGAAAACAATAGAAACAGAGAGATAGGAGTAATAGTAGTGTCCAATATGGTGGTTTGACCAATACCCCAAATTTCTGACCACTGATGGCTGGGTTAGGTGGGTCCATTGAGGTCAGTAGCTCCTTACCAGCCTGAGTAAAGACAGGACCCCACCTCCACCAAATAGAGAAGAATAAAAAGCATCAGTATGTTACAATAGGGACCCAACAATAGCATCCTCCCAAAGGCCCACACTAGAAAGACCCCCTAGACCAGGGATCAAGGACTCCTTGAGCCTGACCTCTTCCCAGGCCTCAGAGTGAGGCTCTGTCCCATAAATGGAATACAGATTGACAAAGAATAAAAGAGAAAAAAGGAAACAATAATAATAATAATAGTAAAAGTATATAAAGAAAATAAAAATTACATAAGATGTCAAAAAAGAAGGGTGTATCTTAGATGTTATTTGAGAAATTTCTGTGGGAAAGATAAGAAAAGTAGAAAAATCTTTACAAAAAGAGATAGAAAGAGAGAGAAATGCAAAGAAAAGAAAGAATAAAAGAGATAGGAAAATCATAGCAAAGATGGAGTCCTTATTATTTTTTTTGATGGAGTCTTTATTATTGAAGTAAGTAAAAATGGAAAAATAAAAATATAATAAAATGAATCAAAACAAATAAAAAACCTGAAGGAAAAATGTTGTGAAAAAAAAAAAGGAATACCAAGAGCAGAAAAACTATAGGAAAACTGGTACCCTTAATATTGAAGAAAGAAACAATTCAAAATTATAAAAATAAACAAAAAAGTCTAGAGGGAAAAGGTTGAAAATTAAAAAAAAAGGAAAAAAATATATACTTGTCACCACATATTGCCTGGACAACAGGTGACATTCTGGGGTCACGGTGCTGATATGGCTATATAAGATGGAGGCTGGAAGCCTCTACCTTGCTGAGTAGATCTAGTCCCATCTCTCTGATTTCTTTTCCCTGAGTCCCCACAGGATTAGGAACCTGAAGCTCTCATGAGCCTACCTAATTGTCAAATCTCAACCTTTCTAGATGATGTCCTGTGGCCATGCAGTGGCTCTTCCAGGAAAGAATTTTTCTCTCAAGTCTCCTCAGGAGTGGTGTCCAGCTCAGTAGGTGGATTAGAACCAGCCTCATACTAGAACTCTGCAAGCTGATGCTGAAAGGCAGCTCTCCCATGATGGCTGTGCCCAGCCAGCAGCCAAACAACGAGTGCTCCACTCTACCGGTGGCTCAGTCCTGGCCCCTGGGTGCTATTCAAATTCCCTCACTCTTCCAAGCTCTCCCACTGTAACTCTAGCAAGTGTCTAGGTCCAAATTAAAAAAAAGCCCTCTCTGTCTGTAAATTCTGCAGAACCAGGCAGCCTCTGCTGACATGCAAGCGCACCACTTCTGCACTGGTTCTCCAAGTCTCCTGACTTGTCTTTGGCTCCTGGAGTCTCCTGCTGCCTCCCTGTGCCTCCAAGTGATGTTTCTTGGCAGGGCCTCCAGCCAGAGGTGGCTGCAAATTTTTCTCTGTGATCTCACCATGAGTGGCTGCAAAGGAGACTCTCTAATCCACAATCTTGCCTACTGCTGCTTCTATGAGCACTTTATTAACAAGAGCCACTATTACTTCTCACCTAGATTAACATAACAAATGTATTTTAGTGTCCTTACCTACATACTGTTTGCCCTACTATAGTACATTTCAGTTACCTATTATTCACTGGACAGTATGTCTCTCTTTATTGCCATCCCTAGAATTGCTTGCCCTCACCATTAAGTGCAATCTTCAAGACCTGGCAGTCGTATTTGATACTGATCCTACCTGAGCTCTGCAGGCATATATCCCTCCTTGGTGCAGGTTACTGTTTCGGAGGATCATCAACAGTGAAACAACATGCAGAAGCCCAGACAAAAAGAGAATGTTTCCTGTTTCTGTGCTCTTTGAACTTGGTATTTGGTACATAAAGAAGGCTGGATTGTGCTTCAGCTGTTACCAGAAATCTTGTGAAGTCCACTTAGTAGTAATGAGCGATGAAGACACATCCTGTAACCCTCCCCACTATCCCAATCTCTTGCCTCTCTGTGCTTTAAAAGCCATGCACAGGCCTCTTTCTTTCTTATGCAATCAAAATATTTATTGTTATCAACTAACATAAATATTCTGAGTTGTCTCTACCCATGTACAGCAATAAGCCCACCACTATTCCCTGTACAGATGAAGAAACCTGGGGAATTTAACTTCCAGGAAATGTTGTTCTTAAACCCAAGGAACATGGGTTCCTGCTCTGGCCCCTGGGCCTTAGGGCAGAGCTTTGGATCGCACATGAAAACAGGGTCTCAGGGATGCCCTGCTCTGAATACGTTTCCTCCCTAACAATGTAAAGAGTCAGTAGGAACAAGGGCACTTGCTCCCTGGACCTTTTAACCTTCTTGTTGCCCATGCTATGGGAACCTTGAGCCATGCAATCCCTCTTGCAAAAGATTCCAAGTCCATGGTTTTATTGAGTGGGGAAAAGATTCCCTATTTAACAAATGGTGCTGGGTGAACTGGCTGGCAACCTGTAGAAGACTGAAACTGGACCCACACCTTTCA
>NW_003852835.1:84971-89908 GCF_000181295.1 Otolemur garnettii | reverse complement strand
TGATTAAAGAAATCCTAAAAAAGTTTGTTAATGGATAATCAACAAGTTATCTCTTGGGGGAGCAAGAGATAATATCTAAAGTTGATGAACAAAAGCAAAAAGTCATATGCATAGTTTTTAAATTTCAAAGAGGAATTATTAAATTGAAACTAAGAATAGCAATATTAGTCATATAGGAAGGAATGGGGAAGGACAAGGTAGGAGTGTAACTGAGCTAAATCTTCACCTTTGATAGCCCAGGTACCAAGGCAAGAGCAATGTCAAGAATGCAATAATGGCACCAGCAAACTTAAACCACTGCAAGTCAACAAGCTAATATGAACATTCGTGTCATAAGTGTCATTGGCTAGAAAACAGCTGCTAATTAATATGACCCACGAAAGGGGATCATGTTATAAATAAAAGTATGAGAGAGATAACTAGACTAGGTTCCTGAAGCAAAAAAAGTCTTTTCTTAGACCACAGCAGAAAAAAAATAAACAAAAAACATGATCTATAATTGAATAATAGTTTACCAGGAAGAAGTCAGTAGTATTATCCCTGTGTTTTTTCTTGCTAGTTTTGGTCTAGATCTAGCTTAGAATATTAAGATATAATATTCACCCACCCACTTACCTCCCTAAAAAAAAGCAACAGGCAACTATGAGGATACTCTCAGAGAAAAAGAAGTACACGGATAGCTTCTGGGTCCCCAGATTAGTCATGGAAATGGAAAGAGATGATAGGATGATGCCATTAGGTCCTTAAGGGAGCTCAATTTGTATTCTATTTTTATAGAAGTCAGACCTTTAGATGGCTTTAAAAAAATTGTAACACATTGACTCCAACACTAGAAAAAAATTTTTTTTTCCCTTGGGGCCATGGTGTTTTATTAGATTAAGAAATGTGTGAGTTATATATGCTTCACAAGGCCACGGGCTCAAATCCAGCATCAATTTTATATAATGCAGATGGCAGTTAATATGTTAAATATCATGACCCTAAGAGTAAAGTCAATGCCATTCCACTTATAAAAAGGCAAAAGCTCATGTTTGCCCGGTAATAAGTTAGTTACTACATATTAGTTTTCTAAGTAATTTGAATTTCATTCAAGGGAAATATAGAATGAGTTCTGTTCTTATAACATTATCCTCCTAAAATGGCCTTGTCTTTTCACTCTATGTAAACAGCACCACCATCTACCTAGCTTTTTGAAACCAAGACATCACCCTTGATGTCACCGTATTACCTTGTCCCTCTGTCTGACCCACCAGAAGTCCCATCCATCCTCTCCAGAATCCATCCCAACCCATGGCCCCTTCTCCATCTATATCAGCACCATGAACCACTGTGATAGCCTACCTAGTGTTCCCACATCTGCTTCTGCCCTGCACTCTATTCTTGAACGACCAAGTTGGGTTAGCCACATGAAATATAAAGCAAGTATGCTCCTACCCTGCATGAAATGTCCCAAAAGCTGCTACTTAAAAAAAAAAAAATCCATATTCTTTTTGTGGCTTTTAAGATCCTGCCTGTTCCATCTCCTGAGATCTGTCTTTCCTTAACTCACTAAGCTTCAGCTACACAGGCCCCTGGCCCCTGGTATAGATCACACATGAGCCCTGTGTACTTGCCCCTTGAGTTGCCTGGAACAACCACCCCTCAGACTCGGCCCCAGGGGTTCCTAGAGAGGGTCCCCTCTGTATTCTCCTGTCTTATCCCCATTCACTCTGTCATATCATTGGTCTTTTCCTTCATAGTACTTAGTTGGATCAGACAGAAATTAACTATGTATGCTTTTGTTTTATATCTGTCTCTTCCTACCCTGACTAGGATATACATTCCAAGAGAACACACGAAATCGTTCACTGACATCTCTCCGAAGCCTAATCCATTAGCTGGTGTGCAGAAGGCATGTGGAACACATCTGTGAATGAATTAACATGATCACTCAAAGCCATCTTAGTCTTTGAACATTCTTGAAAACTTAATGAAGGTAAAATGTATAACAAAAGAAAATGTGAAGTCTTTTCATGCTTTCTAGAACACTCTACAAAGCAAACTACTAGGCCCTAGAAATGTATAAAAATAACATGGAACTAAAATCAAAAGGGCTGATTGAAATAGGCTAATCTCTCAACTACATCATAAGAGCCCCAAATCAAAACCCTTTATCGCTCTAATTATATGTGTTAAGTGGACAGAGAAGGAGGGAGAAAACAGAGAGTTCAGAGGAGAGAGAGGACAGGATGCTGTTAGAGCAGGGAACAAAGCGGCCAAGTCGGGGCTAGGAAGAGTGCCAGTGATGAGCTTATTCCCACAGGGGGTTCTGTCTCGAAGGGCAACTGAGCTCAAGAGAATCTGTTGGTTAGAAATGTACACAACAGTTATTTTCTGGAAATCAGCAGAGAGACTAATTATCAGAAATTTCTCTCCCTATAGAGAAAGCACATTCTCCCCATCCCTGTAATACCTCAGTCCTCATAACCCCCTATATTGTTTTATTGTTACCACCTGTGGGCTGGGTGGGGGGAGGGTGACCGGAAAGATGACCTATATTTCTATCTAACAAGGGTACAAGTGAACTTTTCTAGAACTAGAATATAAATATTTTGACACAATGACTATGCAAATGACATGAAAATTATGTGAAACAGCTTGATGAAAGTATTTCAAAATGTATATGAAAACACTACACTGTACCCCATGTTTGCATTAACATATACAGCTATAATTTAATAAAAAAATAATAAAAATAAAAAAACCCCATTGTCATAGTGCTACTTTATTTTTTTATTTTATTATTTATTTATTTACTTTTTTTTTTTTTGCAGTTTTTGGCTGGGGCTGGGTTTGAACCCACCACTTCCAGCACATGGGGCCGGTGCCCTACCCCTTTGAACCACAGGCACCGCCTTCACTTGTGGGTTTTAAGGAAACTCCTGGACTTTACATCCAATCAACACACAGTTCCATTACTGAACTGCTACTTCAATGTATAGAATAACAATTCTTACAACGGTACCTTGAATAATTTCTTCTTTACCGCGTCCATAGCACAGTGGTTACCATGCCAGCCATATACACCAAAGTTGGTAGGTTCAAATCTGGCCAAACCAGCTAAACAAGAATGACAACTGCAACAAAAATAGCCGGGCATTGTGGTGGACACCTGTAGTCCCAGCTACTTGGGAGGCTGAGGCAAGAGAACCGCTTGAACCCAAGAGTTTGAGGCTGCTGTGAGCTGTATTGCCACGGCACTCTACCAAGGGTGCCATAGTGAGACTCTGTCTCATTAAAAAAACAAAAAAACAAACCTCGTTTATTTTAGTCACTTTGGCAGTGGAGAGTAGGGAGGTTAGACCACAGCCAATAAATTGAGGAAGGAGAAAATACAGTCACATCAAGTAGACAGAAAGAAATTCCCCATTCTGAGGGAATTCCCTCCTGCAACATTAAAAGAACTTCTATTTATTACTTGCCTTTCACTCTCCATGCCGCACCCCGTTGCCTAAAATAACACAGCTAGGATAGCTAGGAAGATTTACTAGTCTCCTTAACACAAGGTTGAAGCTAGAGAAAAGTATTAAAAAAAAAAAAAAGGTTATGGCTCGTGCCTGTGGCTCAAGCAGCTAAGGTGCCAGCCACATACACCTAAGGTGGCGGGTTCAAATCCCCAGCCCGGGCCCGCCAAACAACAATGATGGCTGCAACCAAAAAATGGCCAGGTGTTGTGGCGGGCGCCTGTAGTCCCAGCTACTTGGGAGGCTGAGGCAGGAGACTTGCTTGAGCCCAGGAGTTGGAGGTTGCTGTGAGCGTGATGCCACGGCACTCTACCCAGGGGGATGGCTTGAGGCTCTGTCTCAAAAAAAAAAGGTTAGCTGATTTTGTTTTTTAATAAGAGAAAAGAGAAATGAGATTCCCCTAATCATTTCAGTTTATTCCAATTCCACACTTACAGACTGACAAGACTGACTGTTTACCTCTGGGCTTTAAGGAAGGAAAACGCAGTTAATCTGGGAATAATTTTTAATCAAAAAGCCAGTGCTAGATATGGCTAGTCTATACTGTATTGGCTTTGTCTATACTATACTTATTATCATTCTAATTTGCAAATTGATACATCTTCATACAGCTCTGTAAAATTTAACCTACCATCATCCTCAAGCTCTCTCTCTTCAATAACGCAGACCTCTGATAGAGGGGACAGGAGGGAAAAATTAAACAATCCAATTCCTACCATAGGAGGAAATATCTACCCAGCTGCCGTGATTAACTGCCATGTCTTTAAGAAAAGTTATGGTAGGAAAAAAATTTAAATCTCAGAAGGAAAGCTCACAGTCACAGCACAATCTGGGGGATTTTCCTTCAATTGGGAAGCATCAAGAAGATCTCAGAATATTTGACATGGTTTGTCTTCCTAATATTGAAGAGAGACTGAGAATGGCTGCAGGTCATAATATGTAAAGAAAAGGAAAAAAAAATAAAAAGAAAAGTAAGAAAACTGACAGGCACAGGAAGACACTTTATCAGCCACTGCCACAAGACCTTGGCCTCAGCCTGGGTTCATTTTCATTGTCTTTCAAAACTCCTCATTATCTGACTCCTTGAATGACAGCCTGTATAGTAAGGAAGGCTGACCAGGGAAGAGGGTGCAGTTGGCACCAATTAAGAGGAGAACTCATTACTCCCAAATACTCATAAATACCGAGCTCTGTACAAGTGCATCAACCACAACTTTAATGTTCTCAGCAGAAGTTTGTATGTGAATTCTTATATACCACATATCTAGGTGTTTATCTATCTATCTATCTATCTATCTATCTATATATACATATATATATATATATTTTTAAGAGACAGAGTCTCACTTTATCGCCCTCAGTAGAGTGCCATGGCATCACAGCTCACAGCAACCTCCAGCTCTTGGGCTTAGGTGATTCTCTTGCCTCAACCTC
>NW_003852835.1:80630-84542 GCF_000181295.1 Otolemur garnettii | reverse complement strand
GTTTGAACCCACCACCCCCAGTATATGTGGCTGGCACCATAACCACTGTGCTATGGCACCAAGCCGGTATATAGGTTTTAGATGCGTGCTTAGCACAACCGAGGTCACACACGTACCACATACCTGAGAATGATTAGCAATGCTCTGGCTTGAGAATGATAATCCAGTAGTGCTGATATTCATGATGAGACATGAATGTGCCTTTTGAATTACTGTTGTACAACATTAACTCTCTTGATGGGGGCGGGGGGGGAGCAGATGATGCTGCTTCACATCAACATACAGCACACACGAGTTAGGAATGCACTGAAGTAGCATCCGAGGGCCCCTGGAAACTTGGGGCTGCATGGAGCCACTTCTGAAGGAAAGTCATAAATATGGACTTAAAGCCACTTCTGAAGGAAAGTCATAAATATGGACTTAGAGCCACTTTAAAGTCACCAGTGATTAAAGCAGGCTAGATTGTCTAGCCTATTGTTAAGAAAGGTGGTTTGGCAACTATACTTAACACTCTAGTCCAAAAAATATATATAGAAACAGACACTGAGCTACTGAGTGGCTGGGGAGGAGGACGGCTCACATCTATGTCACTTGGAAATCACAGAGTGATTGCCAGCTATACATCAGAGCGGCTGTGTCGGAGAAATCTGCCTCACAGACAGAAGTGAACGCCCCTACTTACATCAAATGGAGATGAACTGGACTGGGCATTCTGATTATACGGTTCCCTGAAGCAGTCACTGAAAGGGAGAAGGCGGTCCATGGCCATGATCTGGGACCAAAACTTCTCTGCCTCTTCTGGGGGACGATTCTCCTGCTGGCTGAACAGCTTCTCCAACAGAGTTCACTCTATGGAGGAAACACAGTCATTAGAAGGAGCTCTGGCAGGTCCCCTGGCTCCGGCTCTCCCAGAGGAGGGAGGCCTGGTAAACACTGCCAGGGAGCAACACCGTTTTCATGGCTACTGACTGCAACAGCAAGCTGGAAACCATGCAGAAGACACTGCAGCCTGTGACCAGAGATGTCACAAAGGGGAGGGCAGACCTGGTTTGCTCTCCTGTCCCACAAAGACCCTGCCTCAAAAGAAAATGGGCCACATTAGGGGCTGTACAGCTTCCAACAAAGAAGCCCCCAACTATTTTGGATAGTATGGGCAGGAGGGAGGGAGGTATTTGTTTGTTTGTTTGTGTTTTTTGAGAAGGGAGATCTTGCCGTGTTGCCCAGGCTGGTCTTGAATTCCTGGGTGCAAGCAATCCTCCTCTTTCAGCCTCAGGAGCAACTGGAACTACTGGCATTTGCCACGGTACCCAGCTCCCTTTTGGATTTAATTGGTAAAACCACTATTTTGGTTAAATACAGGGTTTCTGGATTTAACTGGGGTTCCAAAAGGTTAAACCATTATGGATTTAATTGCAGATGATTCTCTAAGGAAGCAGTTAGTAACCCACCATGCAACCATTTTGGCTCCGAAAAGTCAGGGACTGATATTACAATCTCAGGCCTGACGCTTGAGAGGGGACAGAGAATGAGGAGTTGGGGTGACTGGCAAAGGCACCAAACTGTGAGAGGGGAAGAGAGCTGTCCAGCAAAAACAGTCGCTTGAAAAGAAAAGTGATAGAAAAATTCAAATTTTTCCCGGATGCTCTTTGGAAATATAACTCTAGGTCCAAATGTAAGTTTGTAATTATTTTCCTAAAAGAGAAACACAATGAGAAGACACTGCCTGAGGACTCTAGACCTGGGTCCACCTAGACCAAGGGTTATCAATCTTCGCTGTACCTAAGGATCGCCGAGGAAGAACAGAATTGCTGGAAGCAGGGCCCAGGTGTCAGTATTTTACTGGTCACCAGCTGGTTCTCTTGTTAGCCATGGGTTCCATCCCTCATCCAGTTCTGACACCACTATATCTCTGACTTTCAGAAATTTATGGAGTTTCCATGTTCATAAACTAAGGCAGAAGAAACAGAAAATCTCTAGGGCTCCTTCTGGGGCCACAGGTGTTCCTGGGTTTTTGTCCTGTCAGTACACCTCCATCTAATTAGAGTCTAGAGTCTAATCTAAAATTTAGATGAACAACACTCATCCACAAGAGCCTTTAGTGATCTCCTTCCACACCCTTGGAATCCTTCATAGCTGCTTTGTATATGTACTTATCTTAATTAATTAATTACTTGTGTAATAATTTTCTTACTGTCTCCTTCCCTCCCTAAAACATAACCTGACTGATGGCTGCCATCTGTTTTGCAAACCTGACTACTGGCTCATGTAAACCCCACACATGATTTTAGGGTTTCTGCATGAATGCAATGGTTCTGTGATAGATTCATTCCCATCATGGTCAGAACTAGAAATGAAATATCAGTCTTATGCCATCCAACAGCCAGACACAAGGTCTCCCTTGCATATTTCTCACTGGTTTGGTTTGGTTTTGAATAACTCTGAAAATGTATAAACCTTTCTTAGCTTAGGGCTGTGCAAAACCAGGCCAGGTCTATATTTCAGTTACAACCACTAAATTTCAAATGTATGAATGCTCACTTCTATCAGGACACGAGTCATACAATGTTTATGCCTCTTTCTATTTCTGTCTGTAAAACAAAACTCACCAAAAAACCTGTCTTTCGTATCTGGAGTGACAAAGTGGGAAAAAATGCCTCTCTATTTTCACCAGTCTTTCAAGTCATTACAGATATTCTTTGGTCTCCTGGGAATTGTGGGGAGGATAAGGATTTTTCTCGTATAGAAATTCAGTTTGCTGGCATCTACCTGGAACTAAATATCTAGGAAACAAATAAGCATCCCTCAATCCCCAAATGACTATTATCGTGATAGTATATCCATTGTACTCATCTTGTGGAATGACTGGAAATAGTCCTAAAACTAATTAGTTCCTTCCCACCACTCAGATACCATGTGGAACTGAAACTAAGGGAAACAGGATCTTGCTTGTGTGTAAGTGTGACAGGGTAAACATGTAAGTGCAAGTCAAGCCAAAATGCACCAGAGGGGGCTTCAGAATAGCGTGGAGGAGATGATCTGCCAGAATCCAGTTCTATAATGAGCAAATACCCCGATTTCCTTCATCCAGCATTTTTCTACCAAACACATGTTGAACTAGATATTTCTGGGGGGCAGGCAGTCATCTTATGCATTTTAGCTGCATCGCTAGCCACTACCACTAGAGGCCAGTAGCACAAGCACCCACCTGGGGGTGTAACAGATGAAAATGTTTCCAGACACCGCCAAATGTCCCCTGGGGGGTTGAAATAACCCCAGGCTGTTGAGAACCCCTGCCCTAAACACTTTCTTTTTATGTTAAATTTTTTTATTTCTGAAATATAACAATCAAATCAATATTTAGGTACAATACTATTATATCCAGTAGCCAAATTTTCTGACAGATTCAGTAGATTGAATCAATCTGACAATAGATTATTTTGGATTTTCTACAATCGTAGAAAATCACACCATATAGAACCAATGACCTTTTCACTTCTTCCTCTCTTTTCTTTTTTTTTTATTATTATTAAATTCATAGCTGGGTACATTAATGCAATCATGGAGTACAATGTGCTGGTTTTATATATAATTTGAAATATTTTCATCAAACTGGTTAACATAGCCTTTGCAGCATTTTCTTATTGTGTTAAGACATTTATATTCTGCACTTAGTAAATTTCAATGTACCCTTCTAAGATGCATAAGTAGGTGTGGTTCCACCAATTACCCTCCCTCCACCCATCCTCTCCCTTCCATTCCCCTCTCTCTCCTCTATCCCCTTCTTCTTGGGCTATAATTGGGTTATAGCTTTCATAAGAACACTGTAAATTGGTTTCATAGTAAGACTGAGTACATTGGATACTTTTTCTTCCATTCTTGAGATACTTTGCTGGGAAGAATATGTTCCAGCTC
>NW_003852835.1:77023-80063 GCF_000181295.1 Otolemur garnettii | reverse complement strand
AAGTGTATTTGAAATCTGAGAACACTGTGGAAAATTACAATGGCAATGGGGAAGTGAGTGTGCAACAGAACCTCCAACATTACTAACAACTACACACAGTCGTGGTGACTGTGAGACGCGTGGGGCCATGCGTGATGTGAGCAAGGGAATCCAGGACACCTTCTGTAGGAGAGGCCAACATCCGGGCAAGATGATCTGCAGCTGAGGCGTGGACCTCAGGCCATTCCTCTACAGGAGTTCCTTGTGGGAGGAGCCTGTGCCCTCAGCAAGTAGTCATTGTTAATTACTCCCCTCACCTGTATCATTTCCGTTCAATAAAAGTCCTGTGCGGAGGTTGCTCAGGACTACCCAGAAAGTAAGGGCTAGCCCGCCTTCCACAAGCTTGTACTTTTAATCCACCTCTTGCCTGGTTCCCTCCTGCACTAACCGAGACCAGGGCCACAGGAGCCCGACAGGTCATGACATTTTGGCGTAAGTCAACAGGATATAGCAGGACACACCAGGGACGCGGACCAAAGGGTTCAACACCCGGATGTAGGTGAGGCCTTTGGTAGACAGTGGAAGGAAGTCCAAAGGGGAATGCCTCTCAGGGAAAGTGGGACCTTTGGCCAATTTAGAAATTAAGAAACCGCACTCAGAATAAATAAAGTTTATGAAAAAAATAAGCAAAGACATGGGTAACTTTCTGTTTGGGAAGTTGCAGGAAGTAGAAACTGAGGAGGAAAGTGATGTTCAATCAGTATCTGAAAGTGAGGATAGTGAGGTTCAGTGGGAAACTGGACCTAAGAAAAACTGGGAAGTGAGAGTATATGATATGAATGAGCAAGTAATCACTGCTATGACCACTATGGCTGAACAAATGAAACAATTGGGAGATCAGATAAATAGTCTCACTGTCAGAAATGCTAACTCAGAGCACCCTGTTTTGCCCTCAGCACCTCCCTATGTAAATGAACCACCTGTAACTTCTGTTATGCAGGCTGTATTAGAAGGGCGTAATACTGGTGACTTTGAATGGGAAAACACTTTGGGGCTTTTTCTAGTTATGGTCACTGATATTCCTCCTGATCTGCAAAACCCTCAAGGGGGCCAGCGTTTTGACCACCATATGATCACCTTTTCAGATCTTAAAGATTTAAAACAGGCTGTAGCACAGTATGGTATGCAGTCCCCATTTTCCAGAGGTCTATTACAGGGGCTTGCACAGGAACAGCGGCTCATTCCCTATGACTGGGACATGATAGCCAGAACTGTTCTTGAATCTGGACAGTATTTACAGTTTAAAACCTGGTGGAAGGAGGAGGCTGACCTAATGAGTCACCAAAACCAACAGAGAGGCATCCCAATAACATCTAAACAGCTCACTGGGTCTGTGCAGTGGCTGGGGATTCCCAATCCGCTTCAATACAATGACATAGCCATAGTCCAGGCAAGACTGTGTTGTCTTAGGGCCTGGGAAAAGGTTCAGACTCCTGGAGATGTCTCTAAATCTTTCATTAAAATAATGCAGTCAGGAAATGAACCTTATACTGACTTTCTAGCCTGACTAAAAAATGCAGTCGATAAGGCTGTTGCCCAGCCAGAGCTAAGAGACATGCTTTTCCAAACTTTAGCATTTGAAAATTCCAATTCGGAGTGTCAAAAGGCCCTGCGACCTTTGAGAGCACAAAACGCTCCCTTCGAGGATTATACACAGGCATGTGCTGACATGGGAAGGGAATCATCCTATAAGGCTAATTTACTGACTACTGCTTTAAAAGGAAGGGGTTGATTTATTTCCTCCCCTTACGTAATAGTCCTAGGTTTCTGCTCACTAAAGCTCTTTTTGCTCTTAATTAATCTCAGCAATGATGAAAAGACAGCTGCAGAACGCCATTGGACATCTCTCATTCGTGCACCAGCCTCTCCAGTACAACAGCCTATCTTTTATAAAAAACCAGATATGACAGAGTGGAAGCCAGGCTATGTGATGCAATGGGGTCGAGGCTTTGCCCATATTATTACAGAACATCAAGAAAGCAGTGGCTACCAGCCCGCTGGATTGAGCCTCGACATGAGCAGGAAACTTTACCAGCACCTTAAATAAGTTTTCCCCTATGCCTAGTTTGACTAATATGAGTTTCCTTTATATCCGAATTAGCTCTGATGGTGTATTTTTGTTATGCTTATGTGCCCTTTTGTTTCTTTTACTCAACAGAAAGCTTCTCGGGGAGAACGGCAGAAACAACAGACCTTCTCCCTTGCCTCTTTAGAAATGTCTTTAATACACTAGAGGGGGGAAAAGTAGGAGACGCCAACATCCTGAGCAAGATGATCTGCAGCTGAGGCGTGGACCTCAGGCCATTCCTCCACAGGAGTTCCTTGTGGGAGGAGCCCGTCCCTCAGCAAGTAGTCATTGTTAATTACTCCCCTCACCTGTATCATTCCCGTACAATAAAAGGCTGGTGCGGAGGTTGCTCAGGGCTACCCGGAAAGTAAGGGCTAGCCTGCCTTCCACAAGCTTGTACTTCTAATCCACCTCTTGCCTGGTTCCTTCCTGCATTAACCGAGACCAGGGCAACAGGAGCCCAACAGGTCGCGACAACCTCCCACAGCAACAAGTCCTGCTTCTTCTGTGGTGGTGTTGGGCAGTCTACACACTCATCACAGGGGGCTACCAAACAGTGTGTGCATGAGACAGCAGTCAGCAGAACACACAGCACATTTTAAAAACACAAAATGGAAAGTTTTCATCCCAAGATTATAACAAGGACCGAGACATGAGAGCTGACCTAGGTGAGAATTTGCTAGGACAGTGCATAAGATGAAGAGGTGTGGTTGAGTTTCCCCCACGTTCTCCTGATTTAACAGTGCAAGACTTCTACCTAGGGACTTTAAAGGATGTGGTGTACCATAGACAACTGGCTGCACTAGTGGGACTTCCAGAAGAAACTGAAACAGCATGTGTAGCAATATAAGGGGACACTTTCAGCCAGGCATGGTAGCCCACACCTGTAATCCCAGCACTCTGGGAGGCCCAGCCAAGTGGAATGCTTGACCT
>NW_003852835.1:72636-76749 GCF_000181295.1 Otolemur garnettii | reverse complement strand
CTTTGAGCACCTCTTATAATTGCAGAAGTCAAACATGACTTGTATTCACCTTTTGTCGCCAGGACATATTGAGGATTACAATTTTAACACAGTTTCTTCCTTTCTTAGAATGTGTACCCCTTTTTTTGGCACCCTCTGCAGGGTTCACCTCCTGACTTTCCATCCCGCTGTCTCCTTCTACGCCTATCATCATTCCCGTGACCTTGACACTCCCATAGAGAGCAAAACAACACCCAGGAGGTGCCTTGTCCCAGACCCTGAGCCCTTGCCTCTAGCCAGTGTTTCCTCCATCCCCAAAGAGCAGCCTATGCCACATCCTCCAGCTGGTCACTCTCAGGAGCTGTACCACCTGCCGAAGATGGATTTCAATGCTTACTCCAAACGCTCCACTGGCTTCTCATCACCCTCAGTGTAAAATCAGACATCTCACCATGACTCAGGAGCCCCCACTTCTCACTCCCCAGCCCCCACTTGGTCCCTCCCTCCACTCTTGCTCTTGCCCATGGGCTCCTCCTCCTCCTCCTCCTCAAACACAGTGAGCTCACTCTTACCTCACAGCGTGTCACTCTAGAAAATTCTTCCCCAGACAGCTCCATGGCTCCCTGGGTCCTTCATCTCATCCAGGCCTCCCCTCAACTTCCACTGAGAGAAGTACCTGATTAAATGTCCTTTCTAAAAAAAAAAAAACACTCCTGGTGTCTCACTCCCATTATCAGCCTTACTCTACAGTAAGCTTTAGCCCTTGAATTTATGGGAGTCTGTGGTCTAACTCCTACTCCTGGAATGTAAACTCCATTCCTGTAAACCCTAATGTTTGCCATCCTTTACCCAGGACCTTCAGGAATGCCTGGCAAGGGGTAGACAGTCAATTAGTTTGTTGATCATCAGTGAATCAATCTATGTACAAATGCCTGAATGAAAACCCTAATTCTTGACCACCACCTTCTATCTTTTAAGCCCTCACTCTGGAACCCTTCAAAAGCTCCATCCACCACACTGACCTTGAATCAGTCATCCTTACCCGCTGTGGCATGATCCATCACCCTTGCCCTATCTCATTTCCTTACTTACCAGCCTAAATTCCATGTTCTGTTGCTAGAATTAGACACTTCACACTTGTCAGTTCCCTAATCCCTCTCCCCTCCAACACCCTTGTCTGAAGAAACCAGGACTTATTTCAATCTGGCCACCACTTTCTCTCTGCCTGCACCTGAGCAGCTGAACACAACAAAAGACACATAGACACATACATGTCACCTGTTTTCACTTCACAGTCACAGCTATCCACTGAAGCCCAGCACCCATCAGCTTTCTCCTCTAAGCTCCCACTCATCACTAAAATTTTGATACAATGTCCTCACAACCTGACTTGCTCTTTCCAATGAGGACATGATCTTCTAAAATAATGTACTGAGAAAAGGGAATAGACCAACTGCAAATATGAAAAAACACTTGGACTTGGCTTCTCTGCCATTTTCCTCACAGTGGATACAGGCCCTGTTACAAACAAGAACAGGTTCTTTCCCTGTGTTTTGAATCAAATTCTTTGTTGCACGTTCCAGACCTCACTTCTTTAGCTATCCCTGAAATGTAACACCATCCTCTTTACTGAACATTCCTAGGATCACACAAACATGCTTTAAGGAAAAAACCCTTCCTGGAGCCTGTAGGACTCCCCACTCCCAGCTGCTGTGCTAGCATGTGGCTTCCCTTCACATTGAGATTACTAACTGGGGCTGTGTACAGTGGCTCATGCCTATAATCTCAGCAACTCAGGAGGCTGAGGCAGAAGGATTGCATGAGGCCAAGAGTTCAAGAGCAGGCTGAGTAACACAGCAAGACTCCCATCTCCACAAAAAAATAAGAAAAATTAGCCAGTGTGGTGGCACGAACCTATAGCTCTAGCTACTCATGAGGCTGGGGCAGGAGGATCACTGAGTAGAAGTTCCAGGTTCCAGACCATGCCACTCTACTCCAGCCTGGGTGACAGAGTAAGACCCTATCTCTAAACAACAACAACAACAAAACAAAACAAACAACAACAAAACCTATCTGTAATTGCCTATGTTTGCAAAACAACAGAAAATGGTGGTCATCATGCAACTGATAATATTTTACTCCTCCCAAGAGCACTTTCCTCTCATTTCCATAAGACTCCCTTCTCTTATTTTCCCTAATTATCTGACCATTTTCTCTCATCACTCCTTTACTGGCTTCTCTACCCAAAATGTCAATATACAAGTGCTTTCTGGCTGATCCCATGGCTTATTGCAGTGATTTCCACCTGGTGTGCCATGAGAAGGGTCCTAGATATTCTACAAAATTTTTAAATATCATTAGTTAAATTATCATATTTTTTTGAGATAGAGTCTCTGTCCTCCTCAGTAGAGTACCATGGCGTCATAGCTCACAGCAATCTCAAACTCGTGGGCACAAGCAATCCTCCTGCCTCAGCCTCCCAAGTAGCTGGGATTATAGGTGCCCACCATAAGACCCAGCTATTTTTTAGAGACAAGGTGACGCTCTTGCTCAGGTTGGCCTCAAACTCCTGAGCTCAGGCAATCCACCCAACTCAGCCTGCCAGAGTGCTAGGATTATAGGTGTGAGCCACTGAGCCTGGCCTAGTTAAATTATTTCTAAAAAAAGTTCAAAGCACAATAAGTATATTCTTTTATTTTTTCTTGATCAATACAATTTAAGTGTGTTTTGGAAGTTTAACTATAAGTTCAAGTGTGCCAGGAGATAAAAAAGGTTGAAGAACACTGGCTTATTCTCTCAACTATTTCTCTACTCTCTCCCATAATCCTACCACTTTCCTTGAAACAGGGTGAGCCTTTGTAGGTACATCAACCAACAGAGCAGGGCAGAAGTGGTCTTGACTTTGGTTACACCCATGCTTTTTTTTAGGAAGCCAATAGGTTAACCTTCTCTTCCCTCTCCACCAATTGTCCGGGTAAACAGAGATCTAGTCAGGCTAGTCTGCCTCTGGCTTAACACTAGACTAGTGACCACAATTATCAGAGCCTTGTGGATTCGAGTTTATATACTAAAACCAAAACCTTCTTGATATTCTCTCCTTGATATGAGAGGGCAAAAAAGGAGTTTTCTTGGAGATACTTCATCACACTGGTATATGAACTGAGTTTAACAAACAGTTAAAATAATCATTACAGCTAATTGTGATTATAGAGGAACGAATTTAGATTTGACCATGTCTGGCTTCTCATATACAGATTGCTAAAGATTCCATAATCGAGGATGATTAGGAAAATATTTCAGTCCTGCTATTTGGATCTGACCTAACCTTTGTTTGGATGTTTTCTTGTGGGATTGGCAGGAGGCTGCCTCCCTCTGCAGTGACTCAGTGCTGTGTTATTACAATTTCAGGCAGGCTATCAGTGTCCTCTCTGTGGGTGTGTTTGTCCCTTTCCTCACAGCGGTGCATTCAGGGTCTCAGTCAGTATCTGGCACACAGTGAACACTCAAGAAGGGAAGAAGGAAAGAGTGCTATTTCCTCAGAAGCGTTAACCCTCCACTACTCATACAAGGGACTTCCATGGTCACAGCCATGGCCTAGAGGTGGCTGAGCATCATAGAAGGTGAAGGTCTAACTACCGCAGCACCAAGAACTTTGGACAAGCAAATCTTTGATAACCATTTAAGAACATGACTTCACAATAGGCAAGAGAGATGAATAGAACCTTCTCTAAGAAGACAGACGAATGGCTAACAAATACATGAAAAAGGTTTGTCATCCCTAATTATTGGAGAAATGCAAATCAAAATCGCCCTGCGATACCATCTAATCCCAGCAAGAATGGCCCATATAATGAAATCTCAAAATTGCAGATGCTGGCATAGATGTGGAGGGAAAGGAACACTTTTACACTGCTGGTGGGACTGTAAACTAATACAACCTTTTTGGAATGAAGTATGGAGAACACTCAAAGAACTCAAGCTAGACCTTCCCATTTGATCCTGCAATTCTATTACCAGGTACCTACCCAGAAGGAAAAAACAACCTTTTATCATAAGGGCACTTGCATTAGACTGTTTATCCCCACTCAATTTATAATAGCAAAAATGTGAAAATAGGCTCGGCGCCTATAGCTC
>NW_003852835.1:70756-71893 GCF_000181295.1 Otolemur garnettii | reverse complement strand
ACATGGAACAAAGGACTGAATCCAAGTTTCACATGAAAGAACAAAATGCCTCTGTTGGGGTAATTTAACATACCACATATCAAGAATTATTATTAAATATAAACCAATAGCCATTATGACAGAGATGTATTGGTACAAAGATAGTCAAACTGATTAACAGAGCAAAAACAAAAAAGAAACTAATTTAATAACTTACATATATGTGGAAAGTAATTCTCATTTGATAAATGATTTAAAGTCAAAACTTTAAAACTTTTAGAAGGAAATATTGGAGAAATTTTTCTGGGATTTATAGAGAAGGGTTTCTAAAGACTCAAAAAGCATATTCAGAAATATTGATAAGGCTACTTCATAAAGCAAAGAGCTTGTGTTCATCAGAAGATTTCAGGCAGGGAGTAATAATATGAGCCATAATGCCACATATATGATCAATAAAAAACTAGTCTTGGGCCAGGCTTGGTGGCTCACACATATTATCCCAGCACTTTGGGAGGCTAAGGCAGAAGGATTGCTTGAGGCCAGCCTAGGCAACATAAAGAGACCCTGTCTCTAAAAGAAATTTTAAAGATTAGGCAGGCATGGTGGTGCACAGCTACTTGGGAGACTGAAGTGAGAGGATCACTCGAGCCCTGGACTTCAGGCTGCAGTGAGCTTTAATTGGGTCACTGTACTCTGGCCTGGGTGATAGAATGAGACCTAGTCTCTATTTTTAAAAAAAAGTCTCTGGAATGTACAAACAACTATTAGAACTATTAGAAATCAGTAAGAAGAAAATCATCCCACTAGGTGAAATGGACATTTCAGAATAAACGTATGAACATGTCATCACGATCACTAACCAGAGAAATGTATAATAAGACAATGAGATAGCATTTCATTCCAATGAAAGGATTAAATTGTCTAAAATGTGTTCTAGAGAACACGGAGATCAGCAGGAACAGGTTTCTGGTTGAGGGTAAGTTGCTATAGACACTTTGTAGAACAGTTTCACAATTATATGTGAAGCTGAGCATTTGAGCACTCCAGGACTTAGCAATTCCATTGTTAGGTACAGACCCTGGAAAACTCCTTATACATGTCTACCTAGAATCAAGTACATGAGTCTTCCTTGTTGTACTGTGAAGTGCATGATAGTAA
>NW_003852835.1:65935-67456 GCF_000181295.1 Otolemur garnettii | reverse complement strand
CTCAAGCAATTGTGCTAAGTATAACAATTGTCTGATGGCCATAGCCTTGTGTTAACTACATGATTGCTGTTTGTTCTTTGTTTATTCAAAAGTCATGTTATTACCATCCTCAGATAATCAGCATTTACTTCCAGCATTAAGAGCATAAGTGAGGTGGTACCAGACAAGCCAGCAATTTTGTTTAATAGGCTGCATTGCAGCATCTTGGCCTCCAGTGCAGGGAGGTGCTGGCCATGAGTATTCAGTATTGTTCTGTGTGATAAAGATTAAAATGATGGCAGGATACGTTTTGTGATGTTTTAGAAGCTTACTACAAATTAAAGGAAAATCATGGTTTACCCAGTATATTCCACAAGACACAATACTTTCTGTCTCCACTCTTGTTCTCCACACATTTCAGCCTTACCTCAGAGGAACTACCTCGAGCTTGAACTGAATGCTACATGTAGAAAGAATACTAAAACATAAAATCGCAATGTCATGACCAGTGATGTGCAGAGCCACATTGGAACAGAGGCAAAAGGATGCCTAACACTGATGCTGTCTTTATTTAATATTGTGACATTATGTTCACCTTTAATATTTTGGCTTTTTTTTATAAAATCACATTAAAATATTATTTAACTTGATCAGTGAGTTTTTTAATGTTCTCAAATTCTGTGCTCAGGGTGAGGGTCTCACCTTAGTCTTAGCCTTGTCATTAGTGAGGAGATAACCTATTTAACAGCAAAGAAAAGACATTTTACAAAGAAAAGTCTGTCACTACACACTGAGAAAAAAGCAGAAAATGGCAGTTTGGGTTTTAGGAATTGGAAATCAGAGCTAATAGGATGTGGGTGTGTTTGCTGATTCTTGCAGCTGCAGTGAGCAGAGGAAATGCTACCAGCACTCTCTCAAAAGTCTCCTCAGTGTTTTGACTTCAACTTAAAATCATCTTTAAGGCCTTTGTTGTGGTTTATTTGGGGCTCCTTCATCCTAAAAGGGCCGTTTCTGGCCACCAAATTCCGCCCAGGAATCCACGCCTCACCACACTCTCCGCAAGACACTAAAACTCCTCGCGAATTGGGAACAGGAGCCTTTTGTGGGGGAGGGATTGGTTTCTGTCTCTCAGGAAGCAAGCCGTGGACCTGGGGCACCACAGGACATGACCCGCTGAGCTGGGGTGCCACAGGGCGTGACCTGTGGACCTGGGGCCGCAGGTCACAGATGGTGCCGTTTCAGCTGCTGCCCTGAGTTTTTTCTGGCTAACACCATAGTTCTGGGCTATGCTTCCAATCCAGCAATTCACCTCTTTGCTGCTCGCCCTGTGCTGCTTATCCACGCAAGGATTCCACGCAGAAGAGATCCAACAATCCCACTCTCACCTGAAACCACCAGGAGAATTGACTCAGGGATGCATCTCCTCCGCCATCTTGCTCCGCCCTCAGCACCTGAGGCGCTCACTGATAGAATGGTGTGATAAGGAATATCTGTTGTTGAAGCCACTAACTTTAAGGTAATGTGCTGCATAGCTGTGGAAAC
>NW_003852835.1:63003-65727 GCF_000181295.1 Otolemur garnettii | reverse complement strand
AGGGATTGGTTCTTTAAATACTGTTAATTTTATTCTCCCTTTATTTGAATTTATAAGACCTGCCTTCAAACAATGCTTCTTCCAAACTGCTTTGCCTGTCCTTACAATCTTATTGATAGAGGATGATGCTGGTGACTTGGACATAGTATTTTGATCCAAACCCTTTGGCGTTTATAGTATGAGCCATTAAGGGAGCTATTTTCTATTTAATTGTGCTTTCAAAAAAAATCAAATGCAAACTTGACTTTTTAAATTATTAAGGTTAAACTCTTCCACAAAACACAAATTGAATTTGCTAGGTCTGTCCATCCTATTTAAAAGCCAAGCAGTGCAAACACTGAATGTGCTGGCTCATTGCTTCCACATGAGCCTTCACACCTCCCAGCCCTGCCCAATTACCCTAGATTGCCACCTTCAGCCTTAAAATAGAGGCCAATAAAATAAAAGCCTCCTGGTTTGGCACTCACCAAGTCAGCCTTGCTGTTAGAAGCATTCCGGAGCAGGCCCCGGACCAGGTAAGTGACACTTTGTTTTCTTTGTGACCACATCTCTGCCTTGTGTCCAAGTTCCATTTATCAGAGTACAGACTGGCCCCATCATGCATTCCTTCAAGGAATTACTCTGTTTTGAGCACTGCCAGAAAGCCAGTCTTTTCCCACCAAAACACAGGTTTTCCAGAGGGGTTAAATATCTGTGCCCTTGCTCCCATGTGAGACAGAAAAGAAGTAAAAGTGAAAATTGTGGAAAGGATTGAAGTCAGAGAGTAGAAGAGAGGGTGCCAAGTGCAGGGGAAAATTGGTTATGAAAATAAAGGCACAATGGAAAATACCATTAAATAAAATGGAGAGAAAGGATGTGAGAGAGAATAGAAAAACATGAAACCACCTTTCTCAAAGGACAAAAAAAAGAATTCAGGGGAAACTGTTAACTAAAACATAGCCCCAAGGGCCAGGAAATTCTGATAATATTTGAGGTTTCTGAGCATTGTTTTTCTGCAGTGAGGGCCTTAAATATGCTACACATGCACGAGGAGCAGAGCAACACGACCCTTTCAGGGATTTTGTTTTAGATTAGAAGTTAAAGCATTGGACTCTGAGGAACATCACATGAAGGTAATAAAAATTGTGATATACAATATCGACATGTCTAACACTTCTAGCTTGAGTACTGAGTAGTCTTGAGTACTGTAGTACTGAATACTACATGGGGAAAGAATAAAACCTAAGGGGGCAAGATCCTTGACCAGTGCTGTCCAAGCCACAGTGGCACCTGAGGCAAAAGGATGTGTCAGTAACACTAATGCTGTCTTTATTTAATATTGTGACATTTTGATACTCTGTTCACTCTGAATTTTTTGGCACTAATTTTATTTTTTACAAAAGCACATTAAAATATTATTGATTTTGATCATTGAGTTTTTAAAATATGTCTTAAATTAGGCACTAAGGAAGAGGGCCTCATGTTAGTCTTGGCCTGTGAAGAAGAGAATGTGTTTAAATATTTTAACTAATTTTAAAGATAAACTACATCTAGGCCTAGAATCATTAAGAAAAGTATGCCAAAAAACATGAGTTCCTGTACTTCCAAAACCTCCTGTTCTATCAACTGGAGCGGACATTCCCTTAAAATAAGGAAGCAGTAACAATTGAGCGATATGTAGCCCAATGGTTAGTGCTACCGGCTGAGACACAGAAACCATAACATAAATTTCTCCTTCATAATCTGAATCAATGATTCCAAGATGAACAAACAATCCTTTAACTGTAGAACTGCTTCTACCAGTAATTAAACCAACAGAATCTTTAGGAATTGGACCATAAACTCCTGTAGTCAAAGTATATGGAGTATCTCTGGCTGTTAGAGTTATCTCTTCTACTATGGGTAGACCTAAAGCAGCACTGTCACGAGTAGCATGAAAAAGATCCATAACCAGAGTTTTAGCTGGGTGTTGCTGTGAAATAACATCAGAGGCTTTAGCCTCAGGCTTTGTAATGTAGTTGGGACAAAAGTCTCCTGCAGAGTGGAAATGCCATTAGATTTTAAGATGTTTATGTTTCGGTGATGGCTGAACTGGGGTTGCCTTCGCTTCTGTGGCTACCGGAAAAGTTTTGGCTACAGTAGTACCCATTTTGTTCTCCTGGCCCCGGGTCAGGGCCGATGTCCTGTTTTTTGACCTCTGGGGAGGGAGCATATTGCCATCTTTATCCTTTACAGATCTGCACTCATTTGTCTAATGCCTGCCTTTTTTGCAACGGTGACACAGACCCGGTGGTAAAGGTGGGTCAGGGGCTTCCACTTTCTTGCTCTTATTACAATCCCTTTTTATGTGACCACTTTTGCCATAATTATAACATCTTGGATTGTGGCTTTTGAGAGCAGCTGCCATATGGGCACTGATCTTATCTCCCATAAGAGCGGCTTGGAAGGCGGAAGTGCCAATATTTTTACAAGCTGTAATAAATTTCTCACTTGAGGCATTTTTCTCATGTCTAATAGGTGCCAATACACGCTGGCAATCTTCATTAGCATTTTCAAAAGCCAAAGATAATAATAATATATCTTGTGCTTCAGGTCCAGGTATAGCTCGCCTGATAGCAGTGCGAAGTTTAGCAAGAAATTCAGCATATGGCTCATTAGGACCTTGAATAATTTATGTAAAATATTTTCCTTCTCCAGGGCCATCAAGTTGGGCCCAGACTTGGAGACAAATATTTCTTATTTCTT
>NW_003852835.1:60613-62006 GCF_000181295.1 Otolemur garnettii | reverse complement strand
AAGTGGGTAGAGGAGGAAAAGCCGGAGGGGGTAAAGAGGATGGAATTACCATATCTAAAAGAGATTCAGGAGGTGCAGAAGGTTGAGTTTTAGTCTTTTCCATCATATCTTAACATTCTTTAATAAAACTTTTAAGTTCAATCATTTTATTCTGTAAAGAGTGTGTAGATGAGGATGGAGACAAAACTTTAAAGTCATTTTCATTGTCCCCTTGTGAAGAGCATTCATCTAAGGAGTCCTCTGTATTATCAGCTTTCTCTTTCTCATTCTGATTGAGTGTTGGATCCTCAGTTTTGTTGAGACAGAAAGTTTAATAGGATCTGCCTCGGCACCTGCAGGGGTAGTAGCAGGGGCTGTAGGCAGCTTAGGAACTTTACTTTTGGTGCCTACACAAGACTGTAAAGCTAACTTAACCAAATGGTAAACAGCTCAAATGTCTTTATCTATAATATTGCCTTGCTGGTGATGGCGTTTCATTTCTTCGCTGACTTCCTCCTCTTAACAATGGTGGGTTAGGAATATAATTCCAATAAGTATAATTTTGTTGTGCACTTACCTGTGTGTTAATTATGGCTATCGTTGCAAGAAACAAAGCTACTTAGACTTGCAACACATCATGAACGAATTTTATGTGGCTTTTAATGAGATGTGATTTTAATGGCACTCAGTTAATCCACGCTGTGTATGTACCATAAGTTTTTATTCATACAATTTTTGGAGTTCTACATTTTTCCTTTTTTAAAAAGCAATGTAAGTAACACTGGAATAAATATATTCCAGCACGTAAATATATTTGCATTATCCCTGACTTCCTCCTTAGGAAAAACTTCTGTAAGTAGAATTGTTGGTTCAGAAAGGTTCAGTCTGGAAATTTGTCTGATACTAAATTCTTCTTCAGAAAATTTGCACTGATTTGTAGTCTCCCTGGTAGTCATGGAAGTGGATCTTTATAACATAGTTAAGGAAACAAGCCATTATGTTATTTTTAATACATTGACTGCCACACTAGAAAAAAATCTTCCTTGCAAACATGGTATTTTATTAGGTCAAGATAGGTCAACAGAGGTGTGAGTTATATATGGCTCAAACCTAGTATAAGTAAATAGAACTCCTGAGGCAGTTAATGTATTAAACGTTTTAGAGACCTCAGTTCATCTTGGGGTTTAGTATTCTTGATGTTATTTTATTCTCTTGCATTTGTCATTTTATTTATGTATTTATCCCTTTTATTAATTTTTAATTAAAATCATAACTGTATACATTTGTGGGGTACAGTGTGATGATCTGATATACAATGTGGAATGCGTAAATTAAACTGATTGACATAGCTGTCACCTCACCTACTTTTTGTACTAAGACATTAAAATTTACTCTTACTTATTTTGAAATATAC
>NW_003852835.1:55807-57199 GCF_000181295.1 Otolemur garnettii | reverse complement strand
TTCCTTCAGGTTCTCCAGTGAGACCAAATGCCTGACATTAATCATGTTAATTAAATAAGCCACTAAGCTCACCAATGAAAAGCCATTTCTGATATTTAACACGCTACATAGAGAAGCCTCTGGTGTTGATCAAGATATGAATGAATGGCTGAAAGATAGATGAATAACTAGAGTGTTTGGCTGGGTCTGAAATGTGTCCCTTGTGATGCGATCCTAGCTAACTCTGGGAACCTGACCTCTCAGTTAAGGCCAATGACTGTTGCTAAATGTAAAGGTTAGACTAAGTGATCTAAATGGTGCATCTACACTAAATAAATTACTAAGATAATAGCAACATCTGTCTATTGGTTTGACTCATTTTCTGTCTAGTCTTAATGATTGTAGCATGTTTTTTGTTTTCTGTCTTGTCCATACTTTTCTTCTCCCTGTGTTACTTTTACTGTTCTTCTCTCTGTGTTACTTTGTGTTTACTGGCACCTGAAACCAAAAAACAGGTAACACATACCTGACATCTGGTCCCTACATGTGACATTTTGGTGCCAAAATCTGGGAGGAAATATACATCTTCACCAAGATAAGCTAATGGAACAATAGACATTCTGAATTCATTCTGCCTGCTGCATATTATTGATTACAAAATCACTAAATCTCTCTCACTGTCTTTGTTTTCCAGGTGATATAGCTCCTTACCTACCCCTGGTCCATTTCCTTCTTTTGTTGTTGTTGTTTTGTTTTTTTCATCTCCACAATGCACATAATCCCCCCCACTCATCCCTGATATTCAAAAGCTTAAAAGGGGGACTCAGGGTACACAAGCAGAATGTTAAACCAAAATTTTAAGGTCTTGATAACCAGAATGGGGAGGAAGAGTCAATAAGAGGAAGCCAGGGGCAGTGCCTGTGGCTCAAAGAACTAGGGTGCCATCCCCATATACCAGAGGTGGGAGGTTCAAACCCGGCCCTGGCCAAAAACTGCAAAACAAAAATTAATTAATTAATTAATTTAATTTAAAAAAAAAAGAGGAATCCAGACCAGAAGCAGGCCCTAATAACAGAAAGAAGCTTATGGAATTGTTGCTATCTCTATGGAAGAAAGTTGTCAGGGACTGAGTTTCTCTAGAGGCTCAGGCAAGACAGTAGCCTGCACCCTTTCCTCACTATGACTATTAGTTTCTGGAGTAAGAAATGTCTCATGAAGTAGTCTCTATTGGGACCATCCCCTCACTACTAGAGAAATGCACTGGAAGTGACATTGCCCTCTCCTGGAGGCAGGGAATCATGCTCACCTGCTAGACCCTATGAAATGCATTAACCAGCACTGAAACTCAGACCTTCTGGAACTCTTTCAGTCTGATGGACACACTCCAGATTCAGAACAAGCTCTACTTTTAGA
>NW_003852835.1:54433-55539 GCF_000181295.1 Otolemur garnettii | reverse complement strand
GCCATTGTGGCAGATACCTATAATTCCAGCTACTTGGGAGGGTGAGGCAAGGTAATTGCTTAAGCCCAAGCGTTTGAGGTTGCTGTGAGCTGTGACACCCAGCACTCTACCCAGGGCAACAGAGTGAGACTCTGTCTCAAAAAAAATCCCCCCAAAACAAACAAACAAAAAAATGGTGTATGTCTAAAACGGACATGGGCATCCCCATGTCCTTCCTAGAAAAATCTGTGTGTGTGTCCACCCAGGGCTGGAGCCCTAGGATCCAGCAGTATAAGGAAACGGCCTTCAGCAAGGAAGACCAAGGCCAGCTGGGTGGCCAGGTCATAGGTCTGCACTGCTGTGCTCACAGGCCCCTTCAGCTAGGTGAGCCTAAAGAGCTGCTCTCACATTAATAGAAAATGTACCTGCTATGACCGAAGGATGGCTGTATCTTGACAAATACCCTCAGATATAACATTGAGGAAAGTCACCAATCTTTTTTTATCACCACAGGTGATCTCCTGGAAACTGCAATCTGGGCCACTTGCTGTTCCAGTGTGGTCCCATAATAAACCCCTACCACAGGGAACAGGGGCTTCCTCAGTGGCACTGCAGACCTTTAGTTCCTTTTTTTTTTTTTCTTTTCAGTTTTTGGCCAGGGCTGGGTTTGAACCTGCCACCTCAGGCATATGGGACTGGTGCCCTACCCTTTTGAGCCACAGGTGCCGCCCACTTTTAGTTCCCTTTTCAAAGTCAAGCTGTGCTCATAGACAGTACTCTGTGCAGGAATCACATGAGTGAGAGTCAATAAAACAGGTCCCAAAGAGGCTCATTCTGGAACCTTCCCATACACCATCATGTGAACCTCACTTGTATCTCCTTCTTATTCCTGGGATTCTCATTGTCCTGAAACCTGAAGCCATCCTAAGTGCTCTGTGAATGCAGGATACCAAAATCTCAGCCACTGAGAAACCCACTTTCTACCAATGCTCTATATAAGTTATCTGTTTTGTCTGTTCTGGGGGCCAAAAAGCAAAATTCTATCTGCTGCTCAATCTTGGAAGCTGCCCTTGGAAATAATCCTCTTTTTCCTGGAATTCCCCCATCTGAAGTTGTCCTTGATTCTA
>NW_003852835.1:49943-52269 GCF_000181295.1 Otolemur garnettii | reverse complement strand
CGGGCGCCTGTGGTCCCAGCTACTTGGGAGGCTGAGGCAGTAGACTCGCTCAAGCCCACGAGTTGGAGGTTGCTGTGAGCTGCAATGTCACAGCACTCTACCCAGGGGGACAACTTGAGGCTCTGTCTCAAAAAAAAAAGAAAGAAAGAAAGAAAGAAAAAGTAAGACTTAGTCTCTACTAAGAAAGAAAAAGTAAAACCAGCTGGGCATTGTGGTGGGCACCTGTACCCTCAACTACTTGGAAGGCTGAGGCAAGAAAATCACTTATTCCCAAGAGTTTGAAGTTTCTGTAAGCTATGATAACACGCCAGTCTACCAAAGGCAACAGAGTGACACTCTATCTAAAAAACCCCAAGTGTATAACTTGATAAGTTAAAACAATTTAATATGTAGATACATGTGCAAAGAACATGTCCACAATCCACAATTCATCCCTTCTCAAAAAGTTCTCTTCTTTTACCTTTTCTTTGTTTGTTTTTAACCCAAGCCATACTCTTACCCAGACTAGAGTTCCATGGCATCAGCCTAGCTCACAGCAACCAAAAACTTCTGGCCTCAATCCTGTGGTGTCAGCCTCCAGTGTGAAACTACTCTGAGGTGCACCACACCCCAGAGCTAATTTTTCTTTTAGTACAGATTGGATTTCACTCTCACACAAGCTTGTGTCTTGAACTGAAGCGCTCATGCAACATTCTTACCATACCCTCTCAGACAACTAGGATTTTAGGAAGGAAATACCATGCCCGGCCATTTTCAAGGACCTTTATCTACACATGTCAAGTAATTTCCCCTTCTTTTTTAATTTTTATTTATTTACTTTATTTTATTTTATTTATTTATTTGGAGACAGAGTCTTATTATGTCACCCTCAGTAGAGTGCTGTGGCATCACAGCTCACAACAATCTCAAACTCTTGGGGTTAAGCAATTCTCTTGCTTCAGCCTCCCAAGTATCTGGGACTACAGGCACTCACCACAACACCCAGCTATATTTTTGTTATAGTTGTCATTGTTGTTTAAGCAGGCCCAGACCGGGTTCTAACCCGCCAGCCCTGGTGTATGTGGCTTGTGCCCTAACCACTGAGCTACGGGCCCCTGAATCTCACATTTTATTTCTATTGGACAGACTGCCTTAGAGGACTGCCTCTCTCTTCAAAGATCAGGCTGCATCCTCAAAAGACCAGAGACGAGGAAAATTAAAAAGAATCTCAAACGTCAAATTATTGTTAGTATGTTGCTTCCATTTCTGAAAAACATATATTCATTGTATACACATGTATACACACATGTATGTATATATTAGTAAGATTTACAAAAGGATATATTTTATGTTCAGGGCTCAGTACAAATGTCCTCCAGGTAAAACTGCCTCCCAGAGCAGCACAAAGCCCAGTATAAAAAGAAGTACAGCCTTTCTTAGGTAAAGGGCAAGTTGTAGTCAAGTCCCTTGACCAGGCAGCACCAGTAACTCAGTGAATAGGGCGCCCACGGCATACACTTGAGGCTGGCAGGTTTGAACCCAGCCCGGGTCAGCTAAGGCAACAATTACAACTGCAACAACAAATAAATAAATAAATAAATAAAAATTAAAAAAGTCCTCTGACCAGGAGGTGTGCCATATACCCTTACTCTTTGCCTATGAATTGGGAGATTATATACCACCTCCTGCATGAAGCCTGCTGTGATTATCAATGCCCTCACCAGAGACTGGAAGAAATTTCACCCTCCTCTGAACAGCCACAGCCTTTGCTTGTAACTTCCAAGAGCATTCATCTACGGAGTTGTTAAGTTATTCCTGGGCGCCTTTCAGCCGGGGACACCATCTTCCAGTAATTCACCAAAATGACAAACACAAAGGGAAAAAGGAGAGGCACCCAATACATGTTCTCTAGGCCTTTTGGAAAACATAGAGTTGTTCCTTTGGCCATATATATGTGCATCTACAAGAAAGGTGATATTGTAGACATCAAGGGAATGGGTGCTGTTCAAAAAGGCATGCCACACAAATGTTACCATGACAAAACTGGAAGAGTCTACAATGTCACCCAGCATGCTGTGGCATTGTTGTAAACAAACAAGTTAAGGGCAAGATTCTTGCCAAGAGGATTAATGTTCCTATTGAGCATATTAAGCACTCTAAGAGCAGAGATAGCTTCCTGAAACATGTGAAGGAAAATGATCAGAAAAAGCAGGAAGCCACAGAGAAAGGTACCTGGGTTCAACTGAAGCACCAGCCTGCTCCACCCAGAGAAGCCCACTTTGTGAGAACCAACAGAAAGGAGCCTGAGCTCCTGGAACCCATTCCCTATGAATTCATGGCATAAAGC
>NW_003852835.1:45970-49078 GCF_000181295.1 Otolemur garnettii | reverse complement strand
GAAGGAAGGAAGGAAGGAAGGAAGGAAGGAAGGAAGGAAGGAAGGAAGGAAAAAGAAATGGAGAGAGAGGGAGAGGGAGAGGGGGAGGGGGAGGAGAAGGGGGAGAGGGAGAGAGAGAAAGAGAGAGAGAGAGATGAAAGAAGGAAGGAAGAAAAGAAAGAAAAGAGAGAAAGAAAAAGAAAGAAACCACAGCCTAGAAACTGCCTTGAGGCGGCCTTCGGCCGCTAGTCTGATAGTATCTCCTGTCGCTCAAGGCCAGAGGGGTGGGGCCTAAAGCCCTCTCCAATCAGAGATGACGCGTTAAAAACTGTCCGATCAGACGCACATCAACGTAGAGGCGGATCCCAGGATCTGGAGCAGTATTTTTCTCTTGCTCTGAACGTCAAGCTGGAGTCCTGTCTTTACTGTGGGAGAATCCAGGAGTCTTTGCTATAACTTCTGTAATTCTCTGACCTGCAGGTCCTGGGAGATCTATAGGGAGGACTGCAGAAAACCCTGGAAGCTGAGAAATGGTGAGTATGTGAGACCAGCTGTCCTTAGAGGAAGTGTTGTCTGGCTGGAGACAAAAGTGGCGTGGGGGATCAGGGACTATATTACTTTACCTTTGGAGTCTTGTTTTTTTTGAGACAGAGTCTCACTATGTCTCCCTCAGTAGAGTTATGTACTGACACAGCTCACAGCAAACTCAAACTCTTGGGCTGGCTCAGCACCTGTAGCACAGTGGTTATGGCGCCAGCCACGTGCAGCAAGGGTGGCAGTTCCAACCGGGCCCACCCCAGCTAAAACAACAATGACAACTGCAACCAAAAAATAGCAGGGTGTTGTGGCGAGAGGCAAGAGAATCGCTTCAGCCCAAGAGTCTGAGGTTGCTGCGAGCTGTGATGCCATGGTACTCTACCTAAGGCAATATAGTGAGACTGTCTCAGAAAAAAAAAAAAAAAACCTTACGTTGAGGTTTGGACACTTTTCTCAAAACCAATTTCTGATTTTTTTGACTTATTTAATATGTGTCTCTTATCCAATTATAATACACTATATCAAGTGGAATTTTAACTATGCTTAAAGCATAGTTTCTTTCTGCCATATTAACTTTGGCCTGCATTTTCTTTCTGCTCATAAAGAAAGCAAGGCATCAATGCTGTAATTCTTACTTTATTCATTATAAATAGTCATTAAATACACATATCTTGTATGTTGTAGGAAATAGAAGCTTCCTAGAAAATGAGAGATGGCTTGCTGTTTTTTGTTGTTTTTTTTGTTTGTTTGTTTGTTTTGAGACAGAGCCTCAAGCTGTCCCCATGGGTAGAGTGCCATGGCATCACAGCTCACAGCAACCTCCAACTCCTGGGCTCAAGTGATTCTCTTGCTTCTGCCTCCAAAGTAGCTGGGACTACAGGCGCCCGCCACAACACCCGGCTATTTTTTGGCTGCAGCCATCATTGTTGTATGGCGGCCCAGGCTGGATTCGAACCAGCCAGCTCAGGTGTATGTGGCTGGCACCTTAGCCGCTTGAGCCACAGGCTGCCAGCCATGGCTTGCTGTTTTTGCTATCTTGTTGATACCATGGCTCCTGTGTAATACTGAAGTAATTGTTTTAGAATGTTGACTATAATGAAGTTGATATTAAGTCTACTAAAGATTAGAAGTCTAAGTCCTGGGATTACTTCATAACTGATGGACATGTTTGATAGCATAACTCTTTGTGGGAACCAGAAGAGGACAGGCTGAACCGCTTAATTGCATATTATTTGATGAGACTTCTTCCCCAATGTTAGAATCGATACAGAATATTTTGGTTGCTGGAATAATTAACTGTAGTTTTTGTTAATAATTGACAATGTATGCAGGGAAGATACACCCACATACGTGTTTTTCCTATGTATTTATTGTGATGTAATTGACACGCCATCAACTATATTCATTTAAAATGTATAATATGGGGCCAGGTACGGTGGCTTATGCTTGTAATCCCAGCACTTTGGGAGGCCGATGATACCGGATTTTTAACACTGGATTTCCAGGTTCTTGGTCTCAACGATTCGATGAATGAAATCGATAGACCATAGAAGGAACAGTGAGGTTTTATTTACAGCTCAAAGAACCAAACCTCCTTGCAGGGCAGGATACGAGTGTTACAACTCTTATGAAAAGAACTCTTACAAAGGGCCAAGCCTCTTTGTAGAGCAGGATCAGCAGCGGAGGTGTTACAGCTACAGCTCAAGTGTTACAACTCCTACAAAGGGCCAAGCCTCTTTGTAGGGCAGGATCAGCAGCAGAAGTGTTACAGCTACAGCTCTTACAAAGGACCACGCCTCTTTGCAGGGCAGAGATCAGCAAAGGGCCAAGCCTCTTTGTAAGGCAGGATCAGCAGCGGAGGTGTTACAGCTACAGCTCTTACAAAGGACCAAGCCTCTTTGCAGAGCAGAGATCAGCAAAGAGCCGAGCCTCTTTGTAAGGCAGGATCAGCAGTGGAGGTGTTACAGTTGCTGCTTAAGTGTTACAACTCCTACAAAGAGCAAAGCCTCTTTGTAGAGCAGGATCAGCACTAGAAGTGCCGCAGCTCTCGCTTCTTCCTCTGGATGGTCTGCGACGATCTGCTGAAGTCTTTTTCTTCTTCTCTATCTTCCTTGAAGGTCTGCAACGATCTGCCCCCAGGCTCTCTGCGCGGGCCTTATATAGGTGTAATAGCTTAGCTGGATTGAAAATGGACCAATCAGGGATGGGCACCAGTTTTCCCTTGATTAACAGGTCCTCTAATGCCGCTCTACTGGAGCCTCTGGGGGAAGAAAGCTCCCTCGCTTGCCCCAACCTGCCGGTTTTTTTGCCGGCTGCTGCCACCAAGACAGAAGTGGCAGATCCCCCAGGCCCTGCTCAGCTGAGCTGGCTGGGGTGCCACTTTTCCGGTATCACCGAGATGGGTGGATAGCCTGAGCTTACGAGTTAGAGACCAACCTGAGCTAGAGCAAGACCTCATCTGTAAAAATAGATGGGCATTGTGGTGGGCGCCTGTAATGCCAGCTACTTGTGAGGCTGAGGCAAGAGAATCACTGGAGCCCAAGAGTTAGAGGTTGCTGTGAGCTATGACTCCAGGGTACTCTACCAGGGATG
>NW_003852835.1:43193-44676 GCF_000181295.1 Otolemur garnettii | reverse complement strand
TATACGTGTGTATATACATATTAGTAAGATTTACAAAAGGATATAATCTATATTCAGGGCTCAATACAAATGTCCTCCAGGTAAAACTGCCTCCCAGAGCAGGCATTTTACAGCCCAGTGTAAAATGAACTACAGCCTTTCTTAGGTAAAGGGCAAGTTGTAGTCAAATCCCTTGACCAGGCGGCACCGGTAGCTCAGTGGGTAGTAGGTAGGATGCCAACCACATACACAGAGGCTGGTGGGTTGCAACCTAGCCTGGGCCCATGCTAAGAATGACAACTGCAACAACAAGAAATAAATAAAAATTTAAAAAGTCCTTTGACCAGGAGGTGTGCCATATACCCTACACTTTACCCATCAGTTGGGAGATGATATACCACCTCCTGCGTGAAGCCTATTGTGATTGCCAGAGACTGGAAGGAATTTCACCCTCCTCTGAACAGGCATAGTCTTTGCTTGTAACTCCCAAGGGCATTCATCTACTGAGTTAAGTTATTCCTGGACGTGATTTTACCCAGATATCCTGATGCATATTGAAAATGCCTTGAAAGCAGAATCTAACTCATACTTAATAATCCATCCCCAGGGCTCAGCGCCTGTGGCTCAAGTGGCTAAGGCACCACATACACTTGAGCTAGCAGGTTCAAATCCAGCCTGGGCCCGCCAAACAACAATGACAACTGTAACAACAACAACAAAAAAAAAGCCGGGCATTGTGGCAAGCACCTGTAGTCCCAGCTACTTGGGAGGCGGAGGCAGGAGAATCACTTGAGCCCAGGAGTTGGAGATTGCTGTGAGCTGTGATGTCCCAGCACTCTACCCAGGCTGACAGTTTGAGGCTCTGTCTCAAAAAATAATAATAATAATAATCCGTCTCCAAGCCTAGCACAAACTCAATACTCAGAGAATATATTTTCATTCATTGAGTCAATATTTGTTAAAATGCTACTCTATGTTAAGCACAGTGGCCCTGGAATATCCAGAAGAATAATGTTACCGTCCTTGTCCTACAATAAATAAACAAACAAATGAATAAACAAACTCCAGCCTAGAAACTGCATTGTGGCTGCCTTCAACCTCTAGTCTGTTGGTATCTCCTGTCACTCAAGGCCAGAGGGGTGGAGCCTAAAGCCCTCTCCAATCAGCGATGATGTATTGGAACTGTCCAATCAGACGCACAGCGTCAATGGGCTTAAGGAATTATAATAATATATTTGACTTGAATTTGTTTTGTTGTTGTTGTTGTTGTTTGTTTGGGGCCGGGGCTGGGTTTGAACACGCCACCTCTGGCATATGGGACTGGCGCCCTACTCCTTTGAGCAACAGGTGCAGGAATTCAGTGTTCTCAATCATTTGCAGCCTAATTCCCTTTCATGTATTTTATTACTCTACAGGGAGAATTGTTCCCCAAACCCTGCATTTTCCAAAAGTCTGACACGGCTCATTCTAAATCTATCTCTCTTGTTTCCCTAGCCTAACTCTT
>NW_003852835.1:40802-42034 GCF_000181295.1 Otolemur garnettii | reverse complement strand
CCTTAGCCGCTTGAGCCACAGGCACCAAGCCAAAAGTTGTAAGTCTTGCAAGAAGGCCTTATCTCTATAGCCAGCCAGGACTGGGTAAGAGATTCTGATGCTTCTCAAGAACACTGGTCTTTAAGCATTTCAGGAGGGTGGGGAGGGGGGTTGCTATAACCATGCCATTTGGTCTGTAACCTGCTTTCTATCACTAGCTGTTTTCCTAGGATGGCTGTACTCTTGTTGGGGAGGTGAGGAATTTCAAGAGTATGGGAAATGGGTTGTTCTAATCATGCAGTTTGTTTCCTGGCCTGCTTTCTTTTCCTCCCTATCTCCCAAATAGCTATACTTTTGTCAGGTACGGAGGATTTCTTCTCCGCGTGAAGAATGGGAGTAGAACCCTCAGGGGTGTCATCTTTCAGTTTGAAAGTACTTTTAGTATACCCTTCATGTAATCTATTACTTTTTTTTATACCAGTCTCAGTTTTCATTTCTGGGACACATATTGTTCAGCCCATCAGATGGTGGTATTCAGGGGTTAATGCAACAATTTTTTGTTTCATTTAAATATTTAATCCACTTAAATATTTCAAGATAGGAAAGCTATTTCAAAGGATAAAAATTACCATCACCAGCAAGATATTTTTAAAACCTGCAACACAGGGTTGGGTACAGTGGCTCATGCCTGTAATTCCAGCACTCTGGGAGGATGAGGTGGGTGGATTGCCTGAGTGTCAGGAGTTTGAGACCAGCCTGAGTGAGAGTGAGACCCCATTTCTACTAAAAATAGAAAAACTAGCCAGGAATTGTGGCTTAGGTCTGGAGGCCCAGCTACTGGAGAGGGTGAGGCAATAGGATCTCTGGAACCCAGGAGTTTGAGATTGCTGTGAGATATGATACCATAGCACTCTAACCAATGTGACAGAGTGAGACTCTCTCTCAAAATAAAAGAATATGGCTTGGCACCTGTGGCTCAAGTGGCTAAGGCACCAGCCATGTACACCGAAGGTGGTGGGTTTGAATCCAGCCGGGGCCCACCAAACAACAATGACAGCTGCAACCAAAAAATAGCCGGGTATTGTGGTGGGTGCCTGTGGTCGGTCCCAGCTACTTGGGAGGCTGAGGCAAGAGACTCGCTTGAGCCCAGGAGTTGGAGGTTGCTGTGAGCTGTGATGCCACAGTACTCTACGCAGGGGGACAGCTTGAGGTTCTGTCTCAAAAAAAATAAAAAATAAAAATAAATAAAAGAA
>NW_003852835.1:39505-40590 GCF_000181295.1 Otolemur garnettii | reverse complement strand
AGGGTGGCCACTTAGAAATTCTGTGAGCAGAATGAGGAAAGAAGGATGTCCCAGTCTATATTCCAGTCACCATTGACACTCCCTGAATTTTTTGCCTTTAAAAGTTTTCTTTCAAGGTGGGCAGGGTGGCTCTCCAGAGGTGGCCTAGGCTGTAATCTTAGCACTGTGGTAGGCTGAGGTGGGTGGGTCAAGTGAGCTCAAGAGTTGGGAGACCCAGCCTAAGAGTGAGACATCACTAAAAATAGCTGAGCCAGCTGGGCGCCCATAGCTCAGTGGTTAGGACACTGGCCACATGCTCCAGGGCTGGTGGGTTTGTTTGAACCTGGCCTGGGCATACTAAACAAAACAAAACAAAAATATAGCTGGGCATTGTGGTGGGCATCTGTAGTCCCAGCTACTAGGGAGGCTAAGGCAAGAGAATCACTTGAGCCCAAGAGTTTGCTGTTGCTGTGAGCTATTATGCCACAGCACTCTACTGAGGGTGACAAAGTGAGACTCTGTCTCAATAAAAAATAAATAAAATAAATAGGCCAGGCCTGGTGGCTCACACCTGTTGTCCCAGCGCTGTGGGAGGCCGAGGCAGGTGGATCGCCTGAGCTCAGCCAAGACCAGCGAAAGACCAGCCTGAGGCAGAGTGAGCCAGAGTGAGACCTTATCTCTACAAATAAATAAATAAATAAATAAAAATAGCTGAACCTTGTGGTGGGTGCCTATAGTCTGAACTACTTGGGAGGTTGAGGCAAGAGGATCACTTGAACCCAAAAGTTTAAGCTATGTCACCACAGCACTCTATTGATGGTGACAAGGTGAGACTGTCTGAAAATTAAAAAAACATTTTGTTTGTTTGTTTTTCTTTCTTTTCTTTTTTTTTTTTTTTGAGACAGAGTCTCACTATGTCACCCTAGGTAGAGTGCTATGGCATCACAGCGCACAACAACCTCAAACTCTTGGCCTCAAGCAATTCTCTTGCCTCAGCCTCCCAAGTAGCTGGGACTACAGGAGCCCACCCTAGTGCCCGGCTATTTTTTGTTGTTCTTGTTGTACTTGTCATTGTTGTTTGGCATACCTGGGCTGGGTTCGAACCC
>NW_003852835.1:35004-36618 GCF_000181295.1 Otolemur garnettii | reverse complement strand
AGGGCCTCCCTTTAGTGTGCACCTGGTCCTTATTTGAAATCTATCTTCCCTCCTGTAGACAAGTGAAGTTTCCCCCCTTTTAATATAATAGTCAAGTATGAAACACAAATGACAATTCCAATTGTAAGGTGAATTTAGGGTGACCAATGTTCTATATATACTATACCATAGTATAACCAATGTTCCTGTCAAGTCTTCTAAGTCAGGACTAGGACTAATTATAGTAACTTCTTTGATCTTTTGTCTTTGCGATCTCTGAGATGAACATCACATTTTGTTTCATTGTGTAATAAGATAGTTCTTTTTCTGTATACCATTTGGAGGTTATTCTGGATTTGGACATAATTCTATTTTTTTATCTTGATTTTTATTTTCTTTTTTATTATTGGGGATTCATCGAGGATAGAAGAAACAAGGTTACACTGATTGCATTTGTTAGGAAAAGTCCCTCTTATAATTGTGTCTTGCCCACAAAAGGTGTGTCACACACCAAGATACCACCCCCCTCCCTCCTTCCCTCTCTCTGTTCTTCCTTTCCTCCACCTCCCTCCCTACTTCTCCTCTCTCTGCTCTCCCCTTCTCCCACCCTCACTATGTACTAGGTCATTGATTGTCCTTATGTCAAAATTGAATACATAGGATTCATGCTTCTCCTTTCTTACTACGCTTTACTAAGAATAAAGTATTCCCAAAATCTCAAAACTGTAGATGCTGGCATGGTTGTAGAGAGAAAGGAACACTTTTACACTGCTGGTGGGACTGCAAACTAATACAACCTTTTTGGAAGGAAGTATGGAGAGCCCTCAAAGAACTCAAGCTAAACCTCCCATTTCATCCTGCAATCCCATTACTGGACATCTACCCAGAAGGGAAAAAAAAATCCTTTTATCATAAGAACACTTGCACTAGACTGTTTATCAAAGCTCAATTTACAATTGCCAAAATGTGGAAACAGCCTAAATACCCCCCCAACCCAGGAGTGGATTAACAAGCTGTGGTGTATGTATACCATGGAATATTACTCAACCATTAAAGGAAATGGAGACTTTACATCCTTTGTATTAACCTGGATGGAAGTGGAACACATTATTCTTAGTAAAGCATTACAAAAATGGAAAAGCATGAATCCTATGTATTCAATTTTGATATGAGGACAATTAATGATATGCTGGGGGTGGGGGAAAGGGAGAGCAGAGAGAAAGAGAGAAGGAGGAGAGGGGTGAGGGAAAGGAAGAGCAGAGAGAGGGAAGGAGGGAGGGGATGGGGTCTTGGTGTGTGATACACCTTTTGGGGACAAGGCACAATTCTAAGAGGTACTATACCTCACAAATGCAATCAGTGTAACCTAGTTTCTTGTACCCTCAATGAAGCCCTAACAATAAAAAAGAAAAAAAAGAATACAAATAAAGCAATAAATTTTCCTCACAGGACTGCTTTTGCAGTATCCCACAGGTTTTGGGAGCTTGTGTCTTTGTTGTTGTTATGCTCAAGGAAGTTAATGATTTCTTCTTTTATTTCTTACTACACCCAACTGTCTTTCAGCATAAGGTTATTTAATTTCCATGTCTTTGTGTGGGGTTGGACGTTTTTGTTAGAGTTGAGTTCCACCTTTAA
>NW_003852835.1:31820-33065 GCF_000181295.1 Otolemur garnettii | reverse complement strand
CCCTAGATAGTGTAAGGAAAGGGGGGGGACCTGGAAACATATGTCTGGTTTGTCGTGTTTGTGCCCTGTCCTGTGTCGTGCTTGTCTCTGTAAAACGGCACTCAGGTGCCCCGTTCTTGAATGCTGTGTGATGAGTCATGTTCTGCTCACACCGCAGATCACCCCCGCGGGGAACTCCTGCTGGTCTGGCCATGCGATCCTCAGAGCGCTCCTAGGACAAATTCTCCCAGAGGAATGTCTGGTTGAGACTCAGCTGGGGAGCTCCCTGAAGTGGGTCATTGCGGAAAATGAACACCAGAGAGGAACCGGTTACCGGTGGCGCCAGGACATCCAAAGTAAGGTAGGATCCTTTTGAAGCCCACTACATTTTGGTGGAAGAGGAGCCTGATCACTTCCTGGGCATTGGATCGCCCGCAGATCTACTGACAAATATATAAGACCAGATCTGCCAGATCGCCAGCCGATCTTTAAAAAAAATAAATTTTTGAGAGTGTGTGGGTGTGGTGTGATTAAGAGGACTCCGAGGGTAGAGTTAGATCTCCCCTCATAGGGCCTAAGAAAGTGTTGGTTTGCCTCTTATAGCTAAGTAGCAGCTTAAGTGGGAATTTGAGGCTGCCCAAGTTAAGAAATGCATTGAAATTGTGTGTGTGTGTGTGAGTGCTTGGAGAATGACTAAAATGGGTAACAATAAGTGGGAGTAAAAAAAAAAAAAAAGGTGTAAGTGAGCCCTTCTTCCCTGTTCCAACTTTGCCCCTTGGCTATCCTGGGGGAAACTGGAAATTCCAGGTTTTCCTCTTTGGGTAGCCTTGTGGCCATGTCATCTTGGGGGAAAATGAAAGTTTTTAGTCTCAAAAATTTAAGAATTGAGACTGCGGGCCACAGATAAATAATAAAATAGCATTTTGTTAAACTAAGGGACATGCAAATAGAGTGGAGAGTGCCAGAACTATAGGCAGAAGAGTTGTGCCTTAAAAGTGGTCCGGGCAGTCTAGTGAGCTCTGGATGGCCCTTGAAAATCTGGAGAAGAAAGTGTAAATCTCATGAGAAACAGTGCTATATCCATATCAGCAACAGATCCCCTGAGTAGATAGCCTCCGAAAGGGGGAGGAAGCCCAGGTCAGAGATTTCTTGCATGAGTCCCTTATCTAAGAATAAATAATTGGCCCTGAGAGATATTTTGGCCAGGACTTAGAAAATAAAATTATATACCTTTACAAACTGAAGGGATGTTCTAAGCAAATAGAT
>NW_003852835.1:29633-31556 GCF_000181295.1 Otolemur garnettii | reverse complement strand
ACTAGCAAAAATGAAGTTATTACTAAAGAAGGCAACAATGGAAAATTATATTTAAACTAGAAAAATGAAGAAAGAGAAGAAAAAATGAAAAATCTAGAGGGAAAATGTTGAAGAAAAACAAAAACAAAGCAGTATATGTATCTTGCTGAATATTGTATTGTCTGGACAACACGTGGTCTTCTGGAGTATGAGATGTTAATCACAGTGCTGATACAGCTGTAAGAGATGGAGACTGGAGGCCTCTGCTGATTTCTCAAACTCCGCAGGGTTGAGAGCCTAACTCTCTCCTCAGCCTGCTTAAAAGGCACTTTAAACCATTAACCTTGGCTAAGCTGAAGTTTTCCCAGGAAAGCACTTGCTGCTGGGTCTCTCCTGAAGTGGCTGCCCTCTTATCCAGTGGGAAACCTGGAGTTTTCCCAGGAAAGCACTTGCTGCTGGGTCTCTCCTGAAGTGGCTGCCCTCTTATCCAGTGGCAAAACTGGTCTCACTCTATGCCCCTTAGGGCTGAGGTTGCAAGGCAGCCTTGGTACTGCCAAACACTGAAATCTCTGCTCTTCCCCAGGTCTCAGTCCTGGCCTTTGGTGCTACTCAGTCACTAGATCATTTACCAATGGTCTCCCAGCCTGAGCCTGGCTCTGGGACCCTGAGGCGGAGCCTGCAGGGGCAGTTCTCCCACAATGACTGTGCTCAGCCTACAGCTGAACAATGTTAGCTCCATTCCAGCTCGGCGGCTCAGTCCAGGGACCTAGACAATGCTTAAAGTCATCCACACTCTCAACCAAGTTCTCCCAAGGTAGTTCAACCAAGTGCCCAAGTCCAAAAAAAAAACAGAACAGCCCACAGGGAAGGCCTTCCCTGTTTGCAATTTAGCTGCTATTAGTTACAGCAGTGGCAGCCACGACCTCAGACCAAATGCATGCAACCACTTGCCAGTTCTCCACTGTTTTTGTCCTCTTCCTAGGGTCCAGAAGTCTCTCACTGTCTCCCTGTGTCCCCAAAGGGATATTTCTGAGCAGATCCTACAAGCCAGAGATGCCTGGAGTCTTCTCTCCCCAATCTCACTATGGCCAGTTGCAAAGAAGCTGTTACTCAGCTGCCATCTTGCTCCCTCTTCCATAATTCTGTTTTTAATTACAAAGTATTTTTACACACATCAAGAATTCCCAGATATGAAATAAACATAGATGGTTACCGCCTAGTGTTACTCTAGAGAGTGCTTTTCATCTCAGCCTTACCAGTCACAGCACACAATTGTACAGCAAAGTGCATGCTCTTCCAAGTACTTGAAGATACAATGGACTGTCTGCCTATTTTAAATCTCTATCCCTGAGGAGTTGTAGTACATGGTATTCTAAAAGTTGCCACCACAGTCACCATAGGTAGGAAAAATGGTTAATTATAGCTATGTGTTGTACATTTATTTGCAAAATGTTTATTACAAAATTTCACAAAATGTTTACAAAAATTCTCTATGACTCATACCTGTAATCCTAGCACTCTGGTAGGCCAAGGTGGGTGGAGTGCCTGAGCTCATGGGTTTGAGACCACCCTGAGCAAGAGCAAGACCCCTGTCTCTAAAATTAGCCAGGCATTGTGGCGGGCACCTGTAGTCCCAGCTACTTGGGAGGCTGAGACAACAGAATCATTTGAGTCCAAGAGTTTGAGGTTGCTGTGAGCTATGACGCCATGACAATTTATTGAGGGCAACAAAGTGAGACAAAATTCTCTATGGTTTGGCCACCTCTTTGTTAAATTTTGTAATGAGTATTTTGTAAAGATACATTTAGTTATAATTTTCTATTTTCCCTTTTTATGGTAACTATATGCGTGACTTCAGGAATAACCTGTAGATTTCTACAAAAATATCTTTATATGGCAGCAATCAGCCATTCTGTGTCTGTCTTTCAATTATCCTGTTATCAG
>NW_003852835.1:27997-29613 GCF_000181295.1 Otolemur garnettii | reverse complement strand
CTGTGTCCCCAAAGGGATATTTCTGAGCAGATCCTACAAGCCAGAGATGCCTGGAGTCTTCTCTCCCCAATCTCACTATGGCCAGTTGCAAAGAAGCTGTTACTCAGCTGCCATCTTGCTCCCTCTTCCATAATTCTGTTTTTAATTACGAAGTATTTTTACACACATCCAGAATTCCCAGATATGAAATAAACATAGATGGTTATCGCCTAGTGTTACTCTAGAGAGTGCTTTTCATCTCAGCCTTACCAGTCACAGCACACAATTGTACAGCAAAGTGCATGCTCTTCCAAGAACTTGAAGATACAATGGACTGTCTGCCTATTTTAAATCTCTATCCTTGAGGAGTTGTAGTACATGGTATTCTAAAAGTTGCCACCACAGTCACCATAGGTAGGAAAAATGGTTAATTATAGCTATGTGTTGTACATTTATTTGCAAAATGTTTATTACAAAATTTCACAAAATGTTTACAAAAATTCTCTATGACTCATACCTGTAATCCTAGCACTCTGGTAGGCCAAGGTGGGTGGAGTGCCTGAGCTCATGGGTTTGAGACCACCCTGAGCAAGAGCAAGACCCCTGTCTCTAAAATTAGGTAGGCATTGTGGTGGGCACCTGTAGTCCCAGCTACTTGGAAGGCTGAGACAACAGAATCATTTGAGTCCAAGAGTTTGAGGTTGCTGTGAGCTATGAAGCCATGACAATTTATCGAGGGCAACAAAGTGAGACAAAATTCTCTATGGTTTGGCCACCTCTTTGTTAAATTTTGTAATGAGTATTTTGTAAAGATACATTTAGTTATAATTTTCTATTTTCCCTTTTTAAGGTAACTATATGCGTGACTTCAGGAATAACCTGTAGATTTCTACAAAAATATCTTTATATGGCAGCAATCAGCCATTCTGTGTCTGTCTTTCAATTATCCTGTTATCAGCTGAGTGCCTATAGCTCAGTGGTTAGAGCACTGGCTCTGTGCGCCAGGAGTAGTGGGTTCAAACCTGACCCACGCTGCTTGACAAAAAAAATGAAATCCAAAAAATAAAAAAAAAAACTGTTACACAATTATCCTGTTATCAGTAGACCTACAACTAATCCAGAGACTGTGATGCTGGCAACTCAACCTGGATTACCTGTGTGCATTGAATACACTTCAGAATTTCCACTTTCTCATTTTTCCTTTTCCCTAATTCCCATGAATGTACACAGGGCACTAAGCTGTATCCACACTTTCCAAGACCCAAATTTGCAGTTTGCAATTTTTTTTGGCCAGGGCTGGGTTTGAACCCACCACCCTCAGTATATGGGGCCAGCACCCTACTCCTTGAGCCACAGGCACCACTTTTTGCACTTTTTAATCCAGGTTTTTATTCAGACACTACTTCCTTCTCTAGGCTCTAAAAACTTTAAATGATCATTAGAAAATGCTGTGTTTCAAGATGTGAGGGTGATCTTCCAAGGACAAAGAGGATTTGTGTTGTTAATAAAGTGTTGGGTGGGCTCGGCGCCTGTGGCTCAAGCAGCTAAGGAGCCAGCCATATACACCTAAGGTGGCGGGTTCGAATCCCCAGCCCGGCCTGCCAAACAACAATGATGGCTGCAACCAAAAAATAGCC
>NW_003852835.1:26762-27726 GCF_000181295.1 Otolemur garnettii | reverse complement strand
GTGGCTGGCGCCTTAGCCGCTTGAGCCATAGGCGCCGAGCCAGATTCTTGTTTGTAAGGAAAACTTAAGTTCTTAGTACAGAAAATAAAGTATTTAAGATGTTTATCTTGGCATTAATCTTACCCTTTCTGATGGTAATTTCAAAAATTTAGAGGCATAGAATTGTTGCCTGTATCTTTAATTCTAATTTCTTTTTTCTTTTCTGTTTTTGGCTGGGGCTGGGTTTGAACCCACTACCTCTGGCATATTGGGCCGGCGCTGTACTCCTTTGAACCACAGGCACCGCCCTTAAGTCTAATTTCTAGCACCAAATTTTATTTTGGTAGTACTTAGTAGTGGAGTTAAGAATCCTCCAACATTAAATACTACTTGTGAGGCGTCTGTGGCTCAGTGAGTAGGGTGCTGGCCCCATATACTGAGGGTGGTGGGTTCAAACCCGTCCCCTGCCAAACAGCCAAACAGCAACAAAAAAGTAGCCAAGTGTGTGGCAGATGCCTGTAGTCCCAGCTACTCAGGAGGCTGAGGCAAAAGAATTACCTAAACCCAAGAGCTGGAGGTTGCTGTGAGCTGTGACGCTGGCACTCTACCAAGGGTGACAAAGTGAAACTCTGTCTCTAAAAGAAAAAAAAAATACTACTTGTTAAAAATTCTAGTTTCTGTAAGGAACCTCTATTTTTAGACTTTTCTTTCAAGAGCTTCTAAAATGTTGTGTTCTCTACTTTAGCAAGGTGCCAACTGGTTAATTGGAGAAGCCCAGTAAGAGTCATGTTATTTTTCTAATAAAACAGGGCTTGCTGTCTCTAAGCCAGACCTCATTACCTGTCTGGAGCAAAACAAAGAACCCTGGAAGGTGAAGACACACCAGGCAGTAATCAAGCACCCAGGTAGGTTGGAGTGAATGAAGCAGATAACACTGGTCAGAGGTCCAAAGTTGAAGGAGAAAACCACACAATACAGTGTGATT
>NW_003852835.1:24051-25415 GCF_000181295.1 Otolemur garnettii | reverse complement strand
TTTATGATAGGCAGCAAGATGGCATCTGCCAGCAGGGTCGTCCAGGTAGTCAAGCCACACTCCATTAATACGATTTCCTGACAGAAGAGAAAATCCTAAATTCAATGTATTAAGAAGCTTTGAGACCAGCAGGACTACCATCTCACTCTTCTGCAATTTCCCAGCATTCTAAGGGAAATAAATCACCAGACTTGCTGATGTATCAGGGTCCACCAGACACTGCAGAAATAATAAAAACATTACTCAGAAATGAAGGAAATTTGTGTCTCAAAAAGAAATTGTACATATCTAACGTGGGGGAGGTCTAGAGTAAATCACTATGGCTGCTGTTTGTCATCGGGCAAAAGAATTACCTTTATAATAAATGACTTCTAAAATGATAAAGAAGAAATTGTATATTGAACATCTTTAATAAATATTTTGTAAAAAAAAAAAAGACATAGAAAATTTAGATGGACACTTGTATCTCCTAGTTTATGTATTTTGGTCAGCTTCTCTGTGAGTTTACCTAAATGTTTATATATTTTATACTTATTAAAGTATACATTAGTTTAAAAAAAAAGAAAGAAAGACTTTCTTTTGCTCTGTTTTTTTTTTGTTGTTGTTTGTTTGTTTTTGTAGAGATTGCCCTTGGTAGAGTGCTGTGGCATCACACAGCTCATAACAACCTCCAACTCCTGGGATTAGGTGATTCTCTTGCCTTAGCCTCCCGAGTACCTGGGACTAGAGGCACCCGCCATAATGCCCGGCTATTTTTTTGCTGCAGTTTGGCCGCGCCTGGGTTTGAACCCGCCACCTTCAGCATATGGGGCTGGCACCCTACTCATTGAGCACAGGCGCCACCCCCCTTTTACTCTGTTTTTACGCTAGTCAAGAGGCTCAGAAAAATCCTTCTCACCTGCATGTATAACAGAGCCTTCACTCTCTCTATCCAGATTCCATGTGCCCTGAAAAAACTTTTATCATGCTTCTTTTTATCATGCTTTTTTAAAAAAAAAATTATGTTCTGTAATTCTGCAAATGTTCCTTTTTGCCTATTTTAAATGTGAATATATGGATATGTACATTGCCCAGTATAAATGAGGTTGGGTCTTTGGATATTAACAAACAAGGGGAGTATGTTACTAAACCTACTGTTTAGGTTTTATCTGGAAGCTACATCAGTTCTATGTAGGAAAAGATAAGGTACGTGCACTTTTATTTTTCTTTGAGATAGAGTCTTACTATGTCACCCTTGGTAGAGTGCCATAGTCACAGCAACCTCAAACTCTTGGGCTTAAGTGATTCTCTTGCCTCAGCCTCCCAAGTTGCTGGGACTATAGGTGCCCACTACAACGCCCGGCTATTTTTTGGTTGCAGTTGTC
>NW_003852835.1:21462-22607 GCF_000181295.1 Otolemur garnettii | reverse complement strand
CTTCAGCCCAGGAGTTGGAGGTTGCTGTGAGCTGTAATGCCACGGCACTCTGCCCAGGGGGACAGCTTGAGGCTCTGTCTCAAAAAAAAAAAAAAGAAAATTACTTTTTTGTTTTTGAGACAGTGTCTCACTCTATCACTGTGGAGTCGAGTTCAGTGTCATCATAGATCACAGCAATCTCAAACTGTTGGGTACAAGTGATCCTCTCTTTTCAGCCTCCCCAGTAGCTGGGACTACAGGTACCTGCCACAATGCCTGGCTAGTTTTTCTATTTTTAATAGAATGGGTATCAATGCTCTTCATGCTGGTCTCAAACTCCTGAGGTCAGGTGATCCACCTGCCTTGGCCTCCGAATATGCAAAGATTACAGATGTGAGCCACTGTATCTGGTGTAAGTAACTCTTATTTAATAATTATCTCTTAGCATATACTTACAGGACTGTATTATTCACTCCCACAGAAACAGTAGGGCTTCTGTCAGTTGACCACTCAAGGGACAACAAGAAAGAAACTCGTCAACATACAGAGGTAGTTAGCATAAGGAACTTGGCCTAGTGTACTGATACCTACTTGTGGTGTATGTTCTGCCTTTGTAAATTAGGTCAACTTAAGGAGGTCATTGTAGGGAGGTGGTCAATATGGAGGTTATACTGTGTGTGTATATGTACAAACAAATAGATATATAAACGTACACACACACACAAAAGTGTCAAGGTCTGCAGGCATGTAGGTCTGTCTCCATAGTCATAAGAGAGTATCTCCCTCTGGGTCTCTAGATGAGTAGGACCACTCTCAGATCATGGGTGGGAAAAGTTCGAGATGCCCACATAATCACTTCAGAATTCTCAGCAGGACAAACATTTTTAGGGTTCATTCTGATGATGGTATACTATTTCATTGCAATTTTGCTTTGCATTTCTTCAATAATTAGTAATTTTGAACACTCTTTCAAATGCTTTTTGGCCATTTACACATCTTCCTTGAAAAAGGTTGCTTCAATCCTTTGTCAATTTTTTTTTTTTTTTTGAGACAGAGCCTCAAGCTGTCCCCTTGGGTAGAATGCCGTGGCATAGCTCACAGCAACCTCCAACTCCTGGGCTCAAGCGAGTCTCCTGCCTCTGCCTCCCAAGTTGCTGGGACCACAG
>NW_003852835.1:19180-20256 GCF_000181295.1 Otolemur garnettii | reverse complement strand
GGTTACCCTCTTATTTTCCATTATCTACTTATCTGTCTCTATGTCAATACCACATTGCTTTTCTTTTTGTAGCTTTGTAATACATTTTGAAATCCATAAATATGTTGTGTCTTTATTTTTGTTTCTTTGAGACAGAGTCTTTGTCTCTCACACCCACTAAGAGTTCAGTGGCACCATCATAGCTCACTGCAATGTGAAACTCATGGGATCAAAAGTAATCCTTCTGCCCTCTCAACCTCCAGTATAGAGCTCAATAGAGATATGAGCCACCATATCTGTATTTTTTTCTATTTTTCTGTAGAGATGGATTCTTGCCCTTGCTCAGCCCTATATTACAGAACTCCTGACTTAAAGTGATCCTCCCAGCTCAGCTTGTCAAAGGGCTGAGATTACATGTGTGAGCCACCCCTGATCCCAGCTCTTTTTTTCCCCCCAATGGCTTCCCCCAAGGACAGGGAGGAGCCACCTGTTTTGTTTTTTTATTTTTATTTTCTTGCAGTTTTTTTGGCAGGGTCTGGGTTTGAACCTGCCACCTCCAGTATATGGGGCTGTCGCCCTACTCCATGATCCACAGGCACTGCCCCCAGCTCTTTTTTTTTTTTTAAATAGGGTATGACTAGTCATAGTTTCTAAACAAATTTTGTTGCAGACAGACTCGGTGACTGTAGCTCAGTGGTTAGGGCAGCAGCCACATACACCGGGGCTGGCAGGTTTGAGCCCAGCCCAGGCCTGCTAAACAACAATGACAACTACAACAAAAAAATAATAGCCAGACATTGTGACGGGCACCTGTAGTTCCAGCTCCCTGGGAGACTAAGGCAAGAGAATCACTTAAGTCCAAGAGTTTGAGGTTGCTGTGAGCTATGATGCCATGACACTCTACCGAGGGTGACATAGTGAAACTCTGTATCAAAATAAATAAATAAATAATTTGCAGATAATGTACTATTCAGAATTTGATGAAGGTTGCACTGAATTTGTTCTTCAGTGTAGGTACTATATACATCCCAGCAAAATGAAATTATTTAATCTTTGACCTGGAATTTTTTTTGAGAGTGTGTTTAATTTCCACATTA
>NW_003852835.1:16921-18026 GCF_000181295.1 Otolemur garnettii | reverse complement strand
TCCCAGCTACTCAGGAGGCTGAGGCAAGAGAATTGCTAGAGCCCAAGAGTTTGAGGTTGCTATGGGCTATGACTCCATGGCACTCTACTAAGGGTGACAAAGTGAGACTCTGTCTCCAAAAAAAAGAAAGAAAAAAGTATATTGACATTGTTATGCAACCTACATCTCTAGAACAATTTTATCTTGCAAATGTGTAATTCAATGTATGTGAAAATATCTGTGGGACGAAAGCCTACATAAAACTAGCTAAATGAAATGTGCTCTTTTAATTCCAGAAATTGAGTGAAAAGACTTGTAAGTATTGTGTGTTCTATAGAGGCCTAGCTGCCTAGGAGAGCATGGCAGGGCCTGTAGGCAAGGTGATAACAACCTCCTGCATGGAACTCTGACTGTACAGTCAGTCAGCCTTCCAGATAAGGGTTGATATGGCCCATCTGTGCAGGAGACATGGCTCAAAGGTTGATGTGAGTGAAAAACTCCGTCGTAAAAGCGGGTGGCCTCCAAACCACAAGAAAACAGAGTCATTGAGCCTGTTTCTCAGAAACTTAATTGAGTACCTGGAAGAAGATAGTTATCTTACTTTCCCAGACTTTCTGTCTTTTCTAGTCTAAAATAAGAATAGAGAATGTTAAGAATATTGATTAATGTGGTGTACGTGACTAGTTCCCTATAAAAGGTAGTTGCTAATAAAGATGATTTGCTACATGCCACCCAAAAGCGTGTAGTCTTTCTTGCTTTCATATAATTCCAGGTGAGAACTTGCACCAGCGGCTAAGCCATCCTCTCCCTGTGAGAAATTACCACCCAACAATACCCATTTCCCCCACTTTTCAGAACGTTTATAAATACTGCTCTCTACACTATTTTTCTTTTTTTTCTTTTTTGACACAGAGTTTCATTATGTTGCCATTGGTTGAGTGCTATAGCTTCACAGCTCACAGCAATATCAAACTCTCAGGCTTAAGTGATTCTCTTGCCTCAGCCTCCCAACTAGCAGGTGCAGGCACCTGCCACAACACCCTGCTATTTCTTTGTTGTAATTGTCATTGTTGTTTGGCAAGCCCTGGCTGGGTTTGAACCCGCCAGTTCCAGTGTCTGTGGCTGG
>NW_003852835.1:13967-15148 GCF_000181295.1 Otolemur garnettii | reverse complement strand
CAACTCCTGGGCTCAAGCGAGTCTCCTGCCTCCGCCTCCCAAGTAGCCGGGACCACAGGCGCCCGCCACAATGCCCGGCTATTTTTTGGTTGTAGCCGTCATTGTTGTTTGGTGGGTCCGGGCTGGGGATTCAAACCCACTACCTTAGGTGTACATGGCTGGCGCCTTAGCCAGTTGAGCTATAGGCGCTGAGCCTTCATATATGTTCTGAAGGTGTTTTAGTCTGTGGAATTATGTGGTTATTTTCTAATTGGAGCATTTTGCCACATTTTCTCTTTTTTTTGAGACAGGGTCTCACTATGTCACCCTCAGTAGAGTGCCATGGCATCACAGCTAACAGCAACCTCAAACTCTTAAGCTTAAGCAATTCTCTTGCCTCAGCCTCCTGAGTAGCTGGGACTACAGGCATATTTTCTTTTTTTTGAGACAGAGTCTCACTATGTCACCCTTGATAGAGTGCCATGGCCTCATGTTCTCACAGCAACCTCAAACTCCTGGGCTTAAGTGATTCTCTTGCCTCAGCCTCCCAAGTAGCTGGTGCTACAAGTGCCTGCCACAATGCCCAGCTATTTTCTTGTTGTTGTTGTTGTATTTGTCATTGTTGTTTAGTAGGCCCGGGCTGGGTTTGAACCTGACTGCCAGGGTATGTGGCTGGTACCCTAATGACTGAACCAGACACCAAGCCCATATTTCCTCTTAAGAGCTGCTTCTCAGCTCAGCACCTGTGGCTTAAGCGGCTAAGGCACCAGTCACATACACCTGAGGTGGCAGATTTGAATCTAGCCTGGGCCTGCCAAACAACAATGACAGCTGCAACCAAAAATAGCCGGGCGTTGTGGTGGGCACCTACTGTAGTCCCAGCTACTTGGGAGGCAGAGGCAGGGGAATTGCTTGAGCCCAGGAGTTGGAGGTTGCTGTGAGCTGTGATGCCACGGCACTCTACCCAGGGCAACAATTTGAGGTGCTGTCTCAAAAAAAAAGAAGATCTGCTTCTCAGCACTTGCTAGACCAAAATCCTCCTGTTGTATTGAAGTCTTTGTTGCTGAAACATTTTACCTTTGGTTTCAGCATCCCCAGTCTATCTTATAAACTATAGCATCATTCCTTTAAGCTCTGTCATTCATGGGAAACAGCAACCTTTCTTTGGAGGAGCCCTCAAAAGCAAGAAAGATTGGCTCGGC
>NW_003852835.1:13544-13801 GCF_000181295.1 Otolemur garnettii | reverse complement strand
TGAGCTGTGATGCCATGGCACTCTACCCAGGGGGACAGCTTGAGGCTCTGTCTCAAAAAAAAAAAAAAAAAAGCAAGAAAGATTAACACAGATGTGACTATTTTTCCTTTGAGAACAAAACTGAGATTTAGCAGTTTACTTCCATATGCACCATACTGCCTTAAGATGGAGTAAAGTCTGTGGTGTATAAATATAACAAACTTAGCTGAGCATTGTGGTGGGCACCTGTAGTCCCAGATACTTGGGAGGCTAAGGCA
>NW_003852835.1:12993-13410 GCF_000181295.1 Otolemur garnettii | reverse complement strand
CTCAGTCTCCTGGGCTCAAGCTATCCTCTTGCCTCAGCTTCCCGAGTTGCTGGGACTATAGCAGTCTGCCACAAGACCAACTAATTTTTCTATTTTTGGTACAGATGGGGTCTCACTCTGGCTGAGGCTGGACTCAAAGACCTGTTTTCAAATAATCCCATGTTAGTCTCCAAAAGTGCTAGGATTACAAACATGGGCCACCCTACCCAGCCTGTATGTGCCTCTTAACATTGTGCTCACCTGGTATACTGCAGATTCTTACTTGGTTTTTATAATTTCCAAAAATGCAGGCTCGGTGCCTGTGGCTCAAGCGGCTAAGGTGCCAGCCATATACACCTAAGGTGGCGGGTTCAAATCCAGCCCAGACCCGCCAAACAACAATAATGGCTGCAACCAAAAAATAGCCGGGCGTTGTGG
>NW_003852835.1:10201-11479 GCF_000181295.1 Otolemur garnettii | reverse complement strand
AACAATGTGATGATGTGGCAAAGCCTAATCCCAGGAGTTACAGTTTTGTATACACAATAGAATTCATGTTGACGAAAAACTCTACAAATGTCAAGAACGTGACAAGTGGCAGCGCCCGTAGCTCAGTGTGTAAGGCACTGGTCACATACACTGAGGCTGGTGGGTTTGAACCTGGCCTAGGCCAGCTGAAACGACAACTGCAACAGAAAAATAGCCGGGCATTGTGGCAGGCGCCTGTAGTCCCAGCTACTTGGGAGACAGAGGCAAGAGAATCGCATAAGCCCAAGATTTTGAGCCCAAGGTTGTGAGCTGTGACATCATAGTACTCTACTGAGGGTGACAGCTTGAAACTCTGTCTCAGAAAAAAAATAAATAAATATATATATAAATTTGTCAATCAAAAGGTATGTGTGCACATACCTTTTGATTGATAAATTTATGAGATATGGGCCTTCAAGGTTGCCAAAGTTCATATCACACCCCTATTCTTTTCATTGAAAAGCCTGAAACAGATGAATACTTGTTGTTCGACACCTAAGTTGTAAATGAAGTAGTGCTGGATATTCATCTGATAGAACGTCACCCTTGTAATTCTTTTATTATCTCTCTCTCTCTCTTTTTTAATTTTTAGAGACAGAGTCTCACTTTGTTGCCCTCAGTAGAGTGCCGTGGCATCACAGCAACCTCCAGCTCCTGGGCTTAAGCAATTCTCTTCCCACAGCCTTCAGAGGAGCTGGGACAACAGGTGCCCACCACAACACCCGGCTATGATCATTATCTCTTAATATACAATTATGTTGTACTGTATATCTCCCTGCCTGTATCGCAGGGGTACATATTTTATTCATTTTATTTATTTTTTGTAGAGACAGAGTCTCACTTTATCACCCTCGGGAGTGCTGTGGTGTCACAGCTCACAGCAACCTCGAGTTCTTGGGCTTAGGAGATTCTCTTGCTTCAGCATCCCAAGTAGCTGGGACTGTAGGCACCTGGCACAACACTCAGCTATTTTTTTTGTTGCAATTTGGCCTGGGCCAGGTTTGAACCCGCCACCCTCAGTATATGGGGCTGGCGCCCTACCCACTGAGCCATGGGCACTGCCCTGTATATGTTTTATTTTGAGTCCAGTTTCTACTTCATGATAGGACACTTGCATGAATAGGATCTTGGGGGAGGAGAGAGGTAATACTTGGCTTTCCTTGGCGTCTGGTTTCGCCTTTGGCAGGTACTAGGTTTATGAAGTGAGCTGGACCAGTGGTGGATTTTGACTAGTTTTCA
>NW_003852835.1:7942-10181 GCF_000181295.1 Otolemur garnettii | reverse complement strand
AGAATTCATTTGGGAGAGAAAGCACACAAATGTCAAGAATGTGGCAAAGTTTTTAACCAGTACTCAAACTTTTCTAGACAGCAAAGAATTCATTCTGGAGATAAACCCTACAAATGTCAAGAATGTGGCAAAGCCTTTAAACAGTATTCAAACCTTTCTGCACATAAAAGAATTCATTCTGGAGAGAAACCCTACAAATGTCAACAATGTGGCAAAGCCTTTAACCAGTACACAAACTTTTCTTCACATAAAAGAATTCATTCTGGAGAGAAACCCTACAAATGTGAACGATGTGGCAAAGCCTTTAACCACTACTCAAACTTTTCTTCACATAAAAGAATTCATTCTGGAGAGAAGCCCTATGAATGTCAACAATGTGGCAAAGCCTTTAACCACTACTCAAACTTTTCTTCACATAAAAGAATTCCTTCTGGAAAGAAGCCCTATGAATGTCAACAATGTGGCAAAGCCTTTTCATTGGTACTCAAACCTTTCTAGACATCAAAGAATTCATTCTGAGAGAAACCTTACAAATATGAACAGTGTGACAAACCAATAACTCACGTTCAAACCTGACTGTACACGAAATGCAGAGGGAACCCTACAAATATGAAGAATGTGGAAATATGTTTATATGGTTTTCATAACTTGTTAAACAAGAAAGTGTTCACACTGGAGAGAAACCATACAAATGTGAACAGTGTGGCAAAGCCTTTAAACAGAGCTCAAACCTTACTACACACAAAATTCATATTGAAGACAAATATTACAGATGAAAATAATGTGGCAAAGATTTATTTTTTTTTTTTTTGAGACAAAGTCTCACTTTGTCACCCTCAGTAGAATGCCGTGACGTCACAGCTCACAGCAACCTCCAGTTCTTGGGCTTAGGCAATTCTCTTGCCTCAGCCTCCTGAGTAGATGTGGCAAAGATTTTAACTGATCTTCAACCCTTAGTAAACATAAGAGAAATCATACTAGAGAAAAATTGTAACAATGTGATGATGTGGCAAAGCCTAATCCCAGGAGTTACAGTTTTGTATACACAATAGAATTCATGTTGACGAAAAACTCTACAAATGTCAAGAACGTGACAAGTGGCAGTGCCTGTAGCTCAGTGTGTAAGGCACTGGTCACATACACTGAGGCTGGCGGGTTTGAACCTGGCCTAGGCCAGCTGAAACGACAACTGCAACAGAAAAATAGCCGGGCATTGTGGCAGGCGCCTGTAGTCCCAGCTACTTAGGAGACGGAGGCAAGAGAATCGCATAAGCCTAAGATTTTGAGGTTGTTGTGAGCTGTGACATCATAGTACTCTACTGAGGGTGACAGCTTGAAACTCTGTCTCGGAAAAAAAAAAATTATATATATATATATACCTTTTGATTGACAAATTTATGAGATATGGGCCTTCAAGGTTGCCAAAGTTCATATCACACCCTTATTCTTTTCATTGAAAAGCCTGAAACAGATGAATACTTGTTGTTCGACACCTAAGTTGTAAATGAAGTAGTATTGGATATTCATCTGATAGAACGTCGCCCTTGTAATTCTTTTATTATCTCTCTCTCTCTCTTTTTTAATTTTTAGAGACAGAGTCTCACTTTGTTGCCCTCAGTAGAGTGCCATGGCATCACAGCAAGCTCCAGCTCCTGGGCTTAAGCAATTCTCTTCCCACAGCCTTCAGAGTAGCTGGGACAACAGGTGCCCACCACAACACCCGGCTATGATCATTATCTCTTAATATACAATTATGTTGTACTGTGTATCTCCCTGCCTGTATCGCAGGGGTACATATTTTATTCATTTTATTTATTTTTTATAGAGACAGAGTCTCACTTTATCACCTTCGGTAGAGTGCTGTTGTGTCACAGCTCACAGCAACCTCAAGTTCTTGGGCTTAGGAGATTCTCTTGCTTCAGCATCCCAAGTAGCTGGGACTGTAGGCACCCGGCACAATGCTCAGCTATTTTTTTTGTTGCAATTTGGCCTGGGCCAGGTTTGAACCCTCCACCCTCAGTATATGGGGCTGGCGCCCTACCCACTGAGCCATGGGCACTGCCCTGTATATGTTTTATTTTGAGTCCAGTTTCTACTTCATGATAGGACACTTGCATGAATAGGATCTTGGGGGAGGAGAGAGGTAATACTTGGCTTTCCTTGGCGTCTGGTTTCGCCTTTGGCAGGTACTAGGTTTATGAAGTGAGCTGGACCAGTGGTGGATTTTGACTAGTTTTCA
>NW_003852835.1:3985-4791 GCF_000181295.1 Otolemur garnettii | reverse complement strand
CAGCTCAGGTGTATGTGGCTGGTGCCTTAGCCGCTTGAGCCACAGGCACTGAGCCTAAACTCTGTATTTTCAACTACATAACAAAATTTATTTCTCCCCACTTAAAGGCTGTCTGCTTACAGATGCTGGTCACCACCTGGTATCAACATTTAGAACAACAACTAGACATCACTGTATGAAAATGACCATGCTTGCTCTCTCCTCTCTCTCTCTCCTCTTTTCTCTCCTCCTTAGTGCTGCTCTGCAGCATCCCTCCCCTGCCAAGTACAAGCATTGATGGTCTGTGAGATATCTGCCAGTCAAGTGCCACCCTTTCATCTGGTGTCAGAAGCGGGATATAATTAGGGAACGCTCCCAAGGGTAGCTTCCACCCCTTCCTCGGGGTTTTTAGCTCCCGGGGGCTCCCTATCCTCCTCTTGCACCCCCAGCACTCATAATGGCATGGGCTTGTCTCCATTGGCCAAGGCACTCTAACCAGCACCCAACACCAGCCTCATCCGGAAGCAGTAACTACTCAACTGGTGCTTCAAACCTGCACCCCAGATACAGCTACTAACCTACAACAAGAAAAAACTGTTCTTTGTGAATGGACTACACTCTATTCCAGGCCGCAAGACCTTCCCAAATACCAGTTCTAAACAGCCACTGCTAAAAGGGCAATCTGAGAGCAAAACTTACATCATCCCAGCAAAAAATCGTAATCGTCCTCTAGTTGGCCAATTAAAACTACATGCCCCTCCTATCAGGAAGAAGCTACAGAAGGCCAACCCCCTATTTTTAACATATCAAGAAGGGAGGAATGTTAG
>NW_003852835.1:0-2945 GCF_000181295.1 Otolemur garnettii | reverse complement strand
CCACCAGCTTTGGTATATGTTGGCTGGTGTTGTAACCACTGTGCTACAAGCATCAAACCTTAATTTTGTATTCCTTTTCCTAATACCCTAGTAGAACTTGAAGAATGGCTCTCTTAAATAAATAAAATGGGGATATGTGGGAAATGGACAGGCTGAATTCCTCATGGACCTTGCAATTCTGGGTAAAGTCTCTGTCAAGGGAATGTCTACATGATTATCCCTGCTTGGGGAAATCAGCAGTGCAGGCAGTTGAGACCATCAACTGGTAGCTTAGGCTAGAGAAGCTAAGATGTCTGAGATGACATTTGCTCTCCCTCCTCTCTCATCCAGATGCACCCTTATCTGGCCACTTTAGATGTTCCATTACCATATATCCTTGCTTACCCTTTACTCAACCTCCCTGGGGGCTGTAATCTCCCCTCCCTCAATTTTTTTTATCTTTTTTAGAGACAGAGTCTCACTTTATTGTCCTTGGTAGAGTGCCATGGCATAACAGCTTACAGCAACCTTCAGCTCTTGGGCTTAGGTGATTCTCTTGCCACAGCCTCCCAAGTAGCTGGGACTATAGGCGCTTGCCACAATGCTGGCTATTTTTTGTTGCAGTTTGGCTGGGGCTGGGTTTGAACCCACCACCCTGGGTATATGGGGCTGGCACCCTACTCACTGAGCCACAGGTGCCTGCTCCCTCCCCTCAATTTTAACCTTGACTGCTTGCTAATGAGTGCTGTATATCCTTGCTAAAGAAGACTCCAGGAAACAGGACAGGTGCTGCATTGTTCTTATGCTGCCACCCTAGGCACATGAAACAGTATATGCCCTTATTGGCTTCTGGTTTTATGCACTGTTTGGTGTAAGTTTCATTCTTTCCTCAGTGCCATCTCCTTTGCTGGCCACGGCCCCAGGTCAGGGTCTGCTAGACACCCAACACTTCTGGTTTCTATTCCAAAGTCAAGCTGTGCTCATCTTGTAGCCAGTACTCTGTGCAGGAATTGCGTGAGTCAGAGACTCACCAGAACATTACCAAGGAAGCTCATTCTGGAAACTTTCCATGCACCCTCAGGTGAACCTCATTTGCATCTCCTCCTTGTTCCTGACCTCCTCATTGTCCCTAACCTGAACCCCTTCTGAGTGATCTCTACATGCAGGATGCTAAAAGCCTCTCAGCCACTGAGAAACCCACTTTCTCCCAAAGCCCTGTATAAGTTATCTGTCTGTCTGTTTGGGGGACCAAAAAAGCAAAATTCTACCTGTTACTTTATCTTGGAAGCTTCTAATGTAGATAACTCTTTCTTTTTTTCTTTTTTGAGACAGAGTCTCACTCTTTTGCCCTGGGTAGACTGCCCTGGCTTCATCATAGCTCACAGCAACCTTCAACTCTTGAGCTCATGTGATTCTCTTGCCTTAGCCTCCCAAGAAGCTGGGACTACAGGCACCTGCCACAACACCCAGCTATCTTTTGGAGACCAGGTCAAGCTCTTGCTCAGGCTAGTCTCCAACTCCTGAGCTCAAGCAATCCACCCACCTCGACCTCCCAGAGTGCTAGGTTTACAGGCATGTACCACTATGCCCAGCAAAATAATATTCTTTTTCCTGGAATTCTTCATCTGAGGTTGGCCTTGATTGGTGGACAAAATGAGTATTTGAGTGAGCTCCTCAAAGCCAAAACCTTAGAAACCCTAGTCTATCCTACATAATCAGGAGCTGCTGTTGTCAACAAAAATTGATTCTTCTTTTTCCAGAGTGCAACATCTGAGAGGTCCTGGCAGTCAAAGAGCTCCCAGTTCTCTTGCTAGGGAATACTGTGTTAATCCCTTCCCTGTTACTTCTCATCTGGAAGATTCAAATCTTTTCTGGTCTAGCAGTGTTGTTTTGGGTTTTGACTTTACTTTTTTTTTTAAATTCTCTTTTTCATGTGCATTGGGCTTTAAACCTGGTGCACATGCAAGATTAGAAGACTCCCCTGTAATGAAGCCCAAAGCCCATCCGTGGTCTATCGCTGGGCCATATTTATGGGTTATTCTCTCAACTAAAACTATTCAGATGTATCAAAGTAAGCAGAAAGAATACTTATCCAGGGGATCACTGGTATCTTACTAAAAGCCCCTTGATGTCTATAAGCTATTTTCCTTTCCAGTCTCAGAATGAAACACTACCAAAGACACACGTACAGGATTCCCTACTCCCACCCTCCTTCCAGCCTCTATATGAAAAGTCCAACCCCTTACCTTGCCTTTAAATGTGGTGCTTACTGGAATAATAACAGTGTCTTACAGATTCCTTCACATGACTGTGTTTACTTGGGCCTTTTTCTGTAAAGCAGGTCTGTTGAAAAGGGGCTGGGGACAGCTCCTGTGGGTCAGTGAGTAGGGCGTCGGCCCCATGTACCGAGGGTGGCGGGGTTCAGGCCCGGCCCCAGCCAAACTGCAACAACAACAAAAATAGCCGGTGTGATGGTGGCATTCCAAAGGTGGTGAGTCCAAACCCAGCCCCAGCCAAAAAAAAAAAAAGAGAAAAGAAAAGAAAAGGGGCTAGTCAGTGAGACTTTGCATCTAAGGGCAGAAGATACCTGGGTCTTCACCTCCCAATTTCATGTTGAGCTTCAAGTGAAAAGTCTCTCTTACATGTTCAGATTTAGTGTGTGGCTCTGCTGGATTGGTCTTCTATAAGCGGGTGTGGTAAGACATTTTTCCTTTGTATTAATCATAATAACCTCAATCAAAAAATGTTCCTGGTTGTGGCAGTGCCTGAAGCTCAATAGGTAGGGCACCAGTCACATACACCCAGGCTGGCGGTTTGAACCTGGCCCAGGCCAGCAAAACAACAATGACAACTGCAACCAAAAATGGCCAGGCATTGTGGCGGGTGCCTATAGTCCCAGCTACATGGAAGGCTAAGGCAGGAGAATCGCTTAAGCCCAGGAGTTTGAGGTTGCTATGAGCTGTGAC
>NW_003852834.1:84933-91327 GCF_000181295.1 Otolemur garnettii | reverse complement strand
AAAAAAAAAAAAGAGTGATCAGGGCCTGATAAACTAAACAAGAATGTGTCAGGACACTCAGAGCCCAGTGGATTGCCTCTCTTGATATTCATGTTGAGGCAAGAAAGTAAAAGCAGAGCTAAAAGAATCTATCCCAGCCGCTCTATGTAGGCCTCAGCCAAGCCGCAGGCATTTCTGCTGTCTGCATGTTTCTCTCCTGACATATGTGGGGTCTAGATTGTAACCTAGTAACTTCCTTGGGTTTCTGTTGCCTTTGGGGCAGGTGGTCCGACCGGTCTCAAGGATGAGGGCGAATCTGACCTTCCCTCTTGAGCCTAGGACCTTGAGGATCATGTCATGTCTCTCTGTCTTATGACCCTCACGTGCACTCCCACCCTGAAAGGTGGATAAAAGAGAGCCAAGAGATTGAGTCAGGGGGCTCAGTTTTGGGAAACCTGCTGGTGTTCTGAGTACCCCAGGCTGAATAAACCTGCTTCCTCTAATCAACTGGTGCCTGGAGTCTTCTGTCTGCGTTGGTTTCCTGCTACATTTCTTGGTTCCCTGACTGGGAAGCGAGGTTTGGCGGAAAAACTGTGCAGCCAGATTCTCTGGGTCAGGTTCTGCCAGCGCTGCAGATCACCCCCGTGGGGAACTCCTGCTGGTCTGGCATGTGGTTCTCAGAGCACTTCTGGGACAAATTCTCCCAGAGGAACGTCTGGTTGAGACTCAGCTGGCGAGGTCCCTGGGGCGGGTCATTGTGGAGACTGAGCACCAGAGAGGAACCGGTAACAGGTGGTGCCAGGACATCCAGAGTAAAGTAGGATCCTTTTGAAGCCCACTACAATTTTAGTGGAAGAGGAGCCTGATCACCTCCTAGGGCATTAGATCACCCACAGATCTGTTGACAGGTGTGTGAGACCGGATCTGCTAGATCACCAGCCGATCTGTGAAAGGTGTGTGAGAGTGTGTGGATGTGGTGAGACTGAGAGAACTACGAGGGTGAAGTTGGATCTCTCCTCACAGGGGAGTGTTGGTTTGCCTCCTATAGCTAAGTGGCAGCTTGAGTGGGAAATCGAGGCTGCCCAGGTTAAGAAATGCGTTGGAATTGTGTGCATGGATGGGTAACAGTAGGTGGGGTTTCACCCCCCTCATTCATGGGGTGAAACGAATGTGTGAGTGTGCCCTTCTTCCCTGCTCCAACTTTGCCCCTTGGCTATTCTGAGGGAAACTGGAAGTTCCAGGTTTTCTGCTCTCTGTCTTTGGTGACTGTCACGTGACCATATCGTCTTGGGGGAAAATGGAACTTGGGGAAAAATGGAAAAGACATTAGAAAGGGTTTTGTTTGTTACTGGAATTTCTTCAGTAAGTTTTTGGTCTCAGGTATTTGAGAATTGAGACTGTGGACCACAGATCAGTGATGAAATGGCATTTTGTTGAACTGAGGGGCATGCAGATAGAGTGGAGAGTGCCAGAACTATAGGCAGAGGAGCCATGCCTTGGAAAGTATTGTGGTCTGGGCAGTCCGGTGAGCTCTGGATGGCCCTTGAAAATCTGGAGGAGAGAGTGTAAATCTTGTGGGGAATGGTGCTGTAACCATATCAGCAACAGGTCTCCTGGGTGCATAGCCTCTGAAAGGGGGGAAGAGGCCCTGGTCAGAGATTTCTTGCATGAGTCTCTTGTCTAAGGGTAAATAGTTGACCCTGAGAGATTTTGGCCAGGACTTGGTAGATGAAAAAAATACCTTTACAAACTGAATGGATGTTCTAGCAAATGAATGAATGCAGCCCCTCACCTTGGACAAGGTTATTAGGTCTTTGCTGCGGTTTTTCTCTGAGGGGGAAATTAGGGCATGTGCTCCTTAGTCTGGGTGGAGCCAGCCAAAAGGTTTCAGGCTGCTTTATTCATGACCTGGCTGTGGCTCAGAGGGTTTGTACCCAGAAATGGGAGTCTGATATCTGAGCCTATCTGAGCCTGAAAAATGGGGGTTCCCCGTCCAGCTCTGAGTGGGAAAATCCTGTATCAAAGTTATAGCTCATAAAATGTCTCTCATTTGTAAAATGTAATCATTTAGTTGTTTAAATTGTCAGAGAAACTGAGTCTTTGTCAAAGGATAAGATTCTTGCTTTTTAAACCTTCTAATTATCAGTTTGGCCTAGTGAATGGGTGACTTCATAGTGAACTGAAATTCTGTTTTATGGAGAATTTTAAGAGTAAGAAAAATTAGAAAGAAGAATGGCATGATGTAAAGAAAGAATCCTGTATGAAAAATTTTGTCCTGGCACAGAATGGTTGTATAAGAAAGTGAAAGGCAGGATAAAAGTTAAAGAAGGTTTAGAATGTTTATAGATTGTCTGTGCAGGTTAAATGAAAAAAGAATTTGTGAAAGAATTTTCATGTGATCCAGTTGACTATGTATTTCCTTTAAAATCTTTCAGCATGTAATCTTATTTGAACCAATGTTTTAGGCCTTTTGATATTTGACAAACCTTCCAAAATCAAAAGTCTAAATTTGGGCGTGGCGCCCATAGTGCAGTGGTTGCAGTGCTGGCCACATGCACTGAGGTTGGCAAGTTTGAACTCGGTCCAGAAAACAAAAAGCTCAACTCTAAATTTGGTGTTTTTGAAATATTAAGACCACAGAGAGGCATAGAAAAACAAATTGAACTTATTTGATTTATTAAAAATGTATAGGGAACATTGTCAAATATGAAATAGTGATTAATTTTATGTAGGTTATGGTTTTATATATATATGTGTTCCAATATTGTAAAATATTGGTCTGTTCTAACATATATTGTCAGTAATAATTTTAATTCATCTAAAAAAGAAAAAGAAATATGAAGAGAGGCTGATGAATTCTCTCAATTCAAATTCCTGATGTCTTTGGAAATTGAGTACCTTTGGGCTAAAAGTAGATTTTTAGAACTTTTATTGGAAAGTTAACATGTCTATGAGTGTTGCTAACCTAACTTCAAACAGAACAGAAATCAGTTATGTGGAACTAGACTAGTTTGTTATGGCTTTTTGTTTGAAATAGTCTTGGTTCTTTCTGTGTTCTGTTTTCCAGAAGTCAAGAAAAAAATTCTCTGCCTTTTGAGCTATTTGTAGCTTTTCAAGCAATGTATGTACTTATGAGCAGAGTTTAAAACATGTATTTTTCTCTCTCCTTGATTTCTCCAGAATTTGAAAGTCATTAGTAAGTATTACTAGTTTCTGATAATACAGTTATTTGCATAAGTTCAATAAGAATCTGTTTTGTTCTATAGGGCATGATGGAGGCACCGGTATTTTACCAAGGCTTTGGCTGGAATAGCATTTCCAGAGGTATCCAGACTGCGTTAAGGAATTAAGGTTAACTTTATAAGACCAATAAAGAAAGCCCTTTGGAAAACTGCCCAGATACCCATCAGTAACCTTTCCTATCTGTGGTAAGTAATGAAGGTCGCTTGCTGATGGGTCTGGAAATTGAAAGGTGCTTGGGAAACCTCAAAAGAAGAGGAATGTACCCAATGCATACAGGTATCTTATGGCACAGATGTAACCTGGGCTCATGAAAGGCTCTTGAGAAAGTCCAGCCTGAAAATTCCTTATAAAAGGTTCCAGCAAAGCCAAAGAGTCTAAATGATTAATAATTATTCTTACTGCACTTTATGCAAATAATCAGTATACTGAAGATACAGGTTATTTTGGCAACTGAGTTGGTTCTACTGTAATTTATCTTTAGTAAAGAGAGAAATTGGAGAGAGAGAAAAATAATTAAAAAAAAAAAAAAAGGCTGTGACCCACCTGTATTAGATCCCAGCCTTATCTATACTGCCAACTCATAAAATGAGTCATTGAACTGTTAAATGGGACTAAAAGACTGGCCAAAGAGTGTGGGGTGAGTGTGAGTCTCAGAAGGGAGAACTTGGGCAGAAATGGGGAACAAGCAAGGGAAGCCCACCCATTAGCTATCATCTTAAAGCACTTTAAGAAGGGATTTATAGGGGACTATGACACCAGGAAAGCTAAGAAGTCTTTGTGAGCAGGAATGGTCCCCCTTTGGGATTGAATGGCCATCAGAGGGAAGTTTAGAAAAATCCCTAGTGTCTGAGGTATGGCACAGAGTTACTGGAAAGAGGATTCACACTGAGCAGTTTCCGTACATAGATACCTGGCTACAGCTAGTAGTGAGCCAACCACCTTGGTTGAGAGGGCAGGTCGCGACAGTGCTAGTAATACAGGGACAGGAAGAGAAAGTGCTTTCCACCTGACCTAGAGTAGTGGTGCGGAAGATATTGGCAGATCTGGTACCAAGAAACATTGCTGCAGAGACTGAGAAAGGGACACAGAAAACTACCAATTTGGCTCAAGTAAATGAGGTTCTCCAAGGAAAGACTGAGAGTCCAGGCCAGTTCTATGAGAGGTTATGTGGAGCATTTCAGATGTACATTCCCTTTGACCCTGAGAGCCCTGAGAATCAGAGGATGGTTAATATGGCCCTAGTTAGCCAAAGTGCTGAGAATATATGGCAAAAACTGCAGAAGCAGGAGAGATTTGCAGGTATGAACACCTTGCAATTCCTCGAAATAGCACAAAAGGTCTTTGTGAATCAGGAAGCAGTAAGCCATAGGGAAGAAAACAGGTGCATGAAGCGAAGGGCCGATCTCAGCCGTGGCTCTGAAAGGCACGAGGGGAGGAACCCCTCCTTTTCAAAGAGGACAGGGTCAAGGAGTGCAAGGAAGTAAGGGACCTAAGGTAAAAGGCCCCTCCTTGCAAAGGGATCAGTGTACAACTGGCCAAGAGACAGGGCATTGGAAGAATAAGTGCCCCCAGAGGCAAGGAAGTGTGAAAAATCCTGGGAAAGAAGTCACAGAACCGGAAGAGCAGGGAGCCCTCTATAATTTAGTGAGAGAGACCCTGCTAGACTGAAGGGGACCAGACTCAGCCGCCCCTGGAAATTCCATGGTCTGAGTGAGGATTAGGGGCAAGGACATTGACTTTCTAATTAATACTGAGGGTGAACACTTGGTGGTCACCCAGCCAGTAGCCCCTCTCTCAGACCACAGGATTGACACAGGAGCAACAGAGCCACTGCTGAACAAGCCTTTTGCCTCCTTCGGAAGTGTTCCACAAGAAGACATGAGGAAATATGCAGCTACAACTGCCCAAACCAGATCTGATGTCTGCCTTGGGAGTAGAAGCTGTTTGTGACTCAGCCAGAGGAAGGACTGAGGCCCGAATTGGCCCAGTGGTGGCCGCGGGTCTGGGCGAAAGATAACTCCCCAGGGCTGTGCTCAAGGTACAGACTGCCTATTGCAACATCTAGAGGTATTTGGCTATAAAGTTTCTAAGCGAAAGACTCAGATCTGCCAGCAGTGAGTACCTTATCTAGGATTTATTATCCAGCAGGGAGGGAGGAATCTAGACATGGAGAGGCAACAAGTCATTAGTCGCCTCCCCACCTCCACAAGCCGAAGGCAAGTTTGGGAATTCCAGGCCCAGTCAATTTCTGTCATCTTTGGATCCCCAACTTTGTCATCTTGGCTAGACCTCTGTATGAGGCAACTAAAGGAGAGGAAGGAAAGTCCTTAGAATGGTGAAGAGAACAAGAACATGCCCTCTCCCAGCTAAAGATGGGGCTAATGACTGCCCCTGCACTGGGACTGCCAGACCTAACTAAGATGGCTGTGGGTATGTTAACCCAGCTGGTTAGGTCCGGGCCAAGGCCTGTAGCCTACCTCTCTCAGCAGTTAAATGGAATGGCAAAAGGATGGCCACCCTGCTTACGGGCTCTAGCTGCTACTGCTCTCCTTGTACAAGAAGCCGATAAGCTGACTCTAGGGCAGGATCTCAGAGTAGAAGTACCCCACTCTGTGGTCATTTAATGGACACTAAAGGACGTTTTTAACCCAGGCATGCCCCTTCCAGCCAATGGAAGAGAGACTGAGCATGACTGTATGGAATTCATAGATAATGTGTACTCTAGCAGACCTGACTTGCATGACCAGCCTTGGACAGATGCAAACTGGGAGTTGTATATTAATGGAAGCAGTTATGTGACAGTGCATGCCCTGGCAAAAAGCTGTCAGTCAGCAAGGTGTCATCTGCAGCCAGTTCAACACCTACCAAGAACAAATGGTACCCCCAGGAATCAAATCATACAGAGCAACGCCCTTCGAGGACTTTCAGGTAGACTTCACTGAAATGCCCAGAGGTAGAGGGAACAAATACCTGCTGGGGTGCACCTACTCCGGATGGGTAGAAGCATATCCTACCTGCACCAAGAAGGCACAAAAAGTCACCTGGGCACTCTTGAGAGACATTATACCACAATTTGGGCTCCCACTGAGGACTGGGTCAGACAATGGGCCAGCATTCATCTCTGAATTGATCCAGAAGACGACTAACATCCTGGCATCACCTGGAAACTCCA
>NW_003852834.1:78855-84818 GCF_000181295.1 Otolemur garnettii | reverse complement strand
ACAAACTTACAGTGGGTAAGCGTCCCTCCCTTGGTGTTATTTAAAATTAGATGTACTCCTACTAAGAGGACAGGATTCTCACAGTGTAAGATCTTATGTCATAGGCCAGCCCCCTTACCACAGAGCTTGCCATGATCCCCCTCGGGAATTGGGAGAGGTAGAATTAAGGAAGCAGTTACAGGCACTGGGAAAGGTGACAGAGGCAATGTCAGAATGAATGAATGAAAGGTGTCCTGTTAGTTTGTTTTCCCCTGTCCACCCCTTCTCTCCAGGAGCTGTGGTGTGGGTCAAAGATTGGACTGTGTCTCCCCTGAGGGCGAGGTGGAAAGGCCCTTACAACGTTATCTCACACCTACAGCTGTGAGAGTAGCAGAAATTCCTGCCTAGATCCATTACAACAGAGTAAAGCCTGCTGTAGAACCAGAGGAGAACCTGCCTCTGCCTAAGAGGAGCCGGACTGAGCAGTACCTGAACAGTGGCAGCTGATCCTTAGTTCCCACGGTGTGGGCTCCGCACCTCAATGACTCCTGAACCTTGAGAAGCTACCTCAGATCCTGACAACCCCCTCGAGCTGATGTTGCGGAGAATGGCAAGCCCTGCTTCAGTCACACCCTGGGAGCTGACTGGTCCACGCGCAGCCGAAGCATAAGGATCTACATCATCGTAGGACTGTTCTTTATTGGACTCATGAGAGCTAAGTGAACTTTAGTTTGTGCAAATATTCAGGATGCTAATGTAAAAAATTGTACAAAACAGATTAGCTTTGGATTATTTACTTTGCTGCAGAAGGAGAAGTATATAGAAAGTTCAATCTGACCAACTATTGACTAAAAATAGATGATCAGAGTCTAGTAGTGAAAGGATAGCTAATAAAATTTCCAAATTGGCTCATGTGCCAGTACAGATGTGGCACGAATGTAATCCAAAATTCATCTTTGGAGGATAATTCTCTGCTTTTGGAGATTTTAAGACCCTTATAATGGAAGTCTTAATATTATTGGGTACTTGCCTTCTCCTCCCATGCTTATTGTCAATTTATTCCACATGGTGAGGAACCTAGTGAATTTGGCTATGTCTCAAAAAGACCCAGGTGGAGCGTATTACATGCACCACCAACAAACTATGGCACAGGTTGATGAGAATGGTGGTGAGACTCCATAACAAGTTGTTCTGAGTCTCAAAGGGGGGAATGAGGCAAGAAAGTAAAAGCAGAGCTAAAAGAATCTATCCTAACTGCTCTATGTAGGCCTCAGCCAAGCTGCAGGCATTTCTGCTGTCTGCATGTTTCTCTCCTGACATATGTGGGGCCTAGATTGTAACCTAGTAACTTCCTTGGGTTTCTGTTGCCTTTGGGGCAGGTGGTCCGACCGGTCTCAAGGACGAGGGCGAATCTGACCTTCCCCCTTGAGCCCAGGACCTTGAGGATGATGTCATGTCTTAGGACCCTCACGTGCACTCCCACCCTGAAAGGTGGATAAAAGAGAGGCAAGAGATTGAGTTGAGGGGCTCAGTTTTGGGAAACACACTGGTGTTCCGAGTACCCCCGGCCAAATAAACCTGCTTCCTCTAATTAACTGGTGCCTGAGGTCTTCTGTCTGCATCGGTTTCCTGCTACAATGTGTTCATATTAGTTTAGATCCATGGATTTCTGTTTTATTCAGTGGGACAGCATTTATTAACATTATTCACTTAGCCAGTTGGAGTCCTTCAAAGTGGCTCTTGTGTCCTTGTGATATGTCCTTATTATTTCTTGAGTATTTTCTTTTTTCCTGTCACACAATACTCCAAATTTATTTGTTTCCTAGGAAGTCAGGGTTCCAGGGGGACCTTGACCTAGGCTGGTGGCTGACAAGGGAGACAGCACTGAAGGAAGAAGGAGACTTCATGCTAACTTAATGTATAAAGTCTGAGAGGCTGAAGAGGCATACATTGCCTCATGCACAGACTGAGGCAATGCAGTACTGATCCAATCTCTCAGGGACCTTTTACTGTGCTCAAAAAATAGGATTAGAGGGAAAGCTCAGCTCCCAGGAAGGTGGGGGGTAATCTGGAACATTAGAATAAAGGAATGTCTGGAATGGTCTGATAAGGTATAATTTTAAAAGGGGGTGAGGGGGAAAACAGGTTTCATCCCTGCAGGGCAGAGATCTTAACTTCCCTAATTTAAACTGATCAGGAGTCTAAAGATCTTAACCTGCCTATTCTGCTGATCCCCCTCCCAAGGATGGTCATGTTGATGTTCCCTTGACTGGGGTGCCTCCAGGCTCCTCTTTTCTTTCTTTGGTGATCTGGGAGAAGTGGCAAAGATGATCCACCTGGCAGTGTTTTACCCTGAATTGGAAGCCATGGAGGGATCAGCCTATCTACCTCCCATGGGCAGGGAGAGCTATGTAGGGCTATTGAAACAAAGTACCACAAACTAGTACTTCCTGGCTTAAAACAGCAGAAATTTATTCCCTCATACTTGTGGACAGTAGAAGTCCAAAAGAAGGTGTTAGTAGAGCAATACTAACTTTGAAGATTGTAGAGGAGAATCTTTTGCCTGTTACAGCTTCTAGTGGTCCCAGGAATTCCTTGGCTTATGGCAGCATATCTCCAATCTCAGCCTCTGCCTTCACATGGCCTTCATCCCTGTGTCTCTATATCCAAATCTCTCTCTTTTTTCTTGTAAAGACACAGTCATGGATTCAGGGCCTACCTTAATCCATTATGACATCATTTTAATCTACATCTTCAAAGACCCCATTTCCAAGTAAGGTCTCATTTACAGATATCCGGGGGATATATCTTTTTGGGAACACAATCCAACCAACTACAGAGGCTTGCCTAATGCTTTCCCTGCCCCAGCCTTGGAATTGATGGCTTCCTATGGATCCTTTAGTAGAGAACAGTATGTAGAAATCAGGATCTGGGTGTTCTGGTATGTTCGTTGCTACTGGGGTGTCATTGCTTTCAGGCCCTCTCAGGAGACAGACTTAAATAACACATATGTATATATAGATACATATGCACATATACACTTCTATCTATACATTTGTACATATATATATGCATTAATATACACATAGATGATCATAATAGACATGTGTGTATACATACTTATATAATTTTCACAATATACACCTATATCAATATTTATATATTATATATTAAAAACTACAAGTTCATATTGATACTTCTAATTCCAACCCAACACTACAAGATACATTCTGGTCTTCCCTCTTTCTATATTTGTAACTCTTTCCTCTAATATAACCCTGGATCCCAGTGTTCTCAGTGTATTTATGCATTTGCTCAAGCCTAGAGTACATAGAAAGTAGTTTCAGAATTGCTAACCAGTGAAAAGCAAATTTACCAACTGAAATTGTTTATAGGAGTTTTGTTGTTAGGCAAAATACATGTAAAGCGAAATGCTTAAATCTTTAGTGTATAAATTGATGAGTTTGACAGATAGCAAGGTCCTGTTGTAAAAACTTCAATGCAATGGAAAAATTATTGCATCCGTTTTTTTTTTTTTTTTGTAATCAGTCACCTGCCCCCAGTCACCTTTATTTTTTTTCTGACTGTGGCTTAACTGACACTTGAGAGGTTAAGATTTTTTTTTAGAGACAGAGCCTCAAGCTGTCACCCTAGGTAGAGTGCTGTGGCATCACAGCTCACAGAAACTTCCAACTCCTGGGCTCAAGTGATTCTCTTGCCTCTGCCTCCAAAGTAGCTGGGACTACAGATGACCGCCACAACGCCTGGCTATTTTTTGGTGACAGCCATCATTGTTGTTTGGCAGGCTCTGGGCTGGATTTGAACCCACCAGCTCAGGTGTATGTGGCTGGTGCCTTAGCCACTTGAGCCACAGGTGCCAAGCCAAGATTCTTTTTAATGTGAGTGCCTTGAGCCATGAAGTAACCCTGTTCTAAGAGGGCTGTCCCACTTGTAAGTAAATAACATTGACATGTAAAGCAGGGCAACTAAACTACAAGTCCTGTAGTAATTTTAATTTACTTTCTACTCTGGACAAATATAAATGTTTTATAACCTTATAAATATTAATAGTTCTAAAAGAAGACATTTTCCAAATTAAAAGATTAGATGTTTTTTGATAATTCCTGGATAAGACCTGGTATTTTCTATTGCTGTTTTAAGAAGATTTTTGTTCCAAGATACATGGTGTGATGGATACTGCTTTTTGAGTCCTATACAAAGACTTTCTTGTACTAATGAGAGAAAGATTAAATTTGAGTTTATTTGGTATCAATCAATAACATACAAGTTTAAATATTGCCAATATACCATTTTTAAACTATCAAATTAACATTTAATCTTGGCAAAGATGATGTCTGCACTTGGGGGCAGTTAGAGACCCTTCTCATATGGGGACTAAGGTAAGGTGACTAGACATCCCACTTTTGGCGGGACAGTCCCGATTTTTAACAATTTGTCCCACATCCTGTGGTGTTTTTAAAAAGCCCCAATTTTTGGAAAGAATGCACGACAAGCTAGGGAACACAGGAGAACAGGAAGGGAATATACGGGTTTTGGCTGCCATGTGGCTATTTTGCCAGGATATGCATTTTATATTATTTTTGTTTTTTGTTTTTGTTAATATTTTTATAATGTTAAACTTTAATAATAACAAATAATTGTTGATAACTGATTATCTAGAACTGCTTATAAAAGTTTGCATTGTTGTCAGGCCCCACCCTCCCCATGGTGTCCCACTTTACCAATGTTAAAATTTGGTCACCTTAGACTAAGGGGTAGACAAATTCTACAGCTTGTCTGGAGGGCTTTGGTGGGTTTGGATCCTTTGGCACAAATTTCTTTGAGGTGGGGTTAACTAGGTCTTTGTGTTCTTTGTTTGGGGGGAATGGTTCATGAAGGGCCATGTTAGGCCCCCTCCCAACATTTCTGACTCTTGTTAAAGAGATGATGGGGATGAAGATGATGGGGAAGCAGTTCTGAAACTGCTTCTGGCTGAACGGGGCATAATTGTCATCAGTGGAATGAGTCAGTTAATGGTAGGACTGTGAGAGTTTGGGTTACATGTGGAGAGGGTTTGTGAAGTAGTAGAAATTGGGTGGCAATTGTGGCTGACACCTTTTTTACCCTGTCTTGAATAAACAGGGACAAGAATTGGATGACATAAGGAGAAATGGTTAATAACAGGAGGATTATTGGGAGAGGGCCCAAGAGGGGCAAGATTTAGTGTCTCCACAGTCTGTTGAACCAGGATTTCTCATTTTGAGATCACAGGTGGATAGCTTGTTCCTGGAGCTAGGTGATACCTTCTTGGACCAGGCCAGATTTGTTGGTGTAGAAATGGCAGTTCTCCTGTAGAAAAGTGCAAAGGCCCCTTTCCCCTGCTGTGAGTAGATCTGAGAATCTAAGATGGTTTTGGGGGGTGGTAAACAGAAAAGTAATAAAAAGATGAGCAAGATAATGTTATCTTCCAAAGAACTGAGAAACTGTGGTATACATAAAAGGGGGTTGTATTTTGGTTTTTATTGTAATGATGGAGAGAGGAGAGAGAAATTGACGTCTTTAAAATTTAAGAAGCATGGAGGATGTGGTTCCAGTATTTATTGGAATTAATTTGCTTAACTGTGTTAGAGAGTAAGTTACTTAAGCCCATCCTCCTGTGATGAAGTTGAGCCCATTTGCAAGTCAGACATGTCAGTCAGATGAAAGCTGTTCTCATGTGTCCATGGGTATGGCGGATGTCATTTTAGGGGACTGCCAGTTCTAGAAGGCAAATCTAATCCTCTGTTATGAAGAGATTATGTTCTTCATTCTAGTACCTTTCTCCTTTGCTGAGAGAACACAGTTCCAGGGTTCTAGTGAAAGATGTCTTTTGGCAGCCAAGCTGAAAAAGCAGTCAAGGACTCTATCCCATTCACAGTAGTGCCAAAGAAGATGAAATATTTAGGAGTCTACCTAACAAAGGATGTGAAAGATCTCTATAAAGA
>NW_003852834.1:73443-76217 GCF_000181295.1 Otolemur garnettii | reverse complement strand
CATAAAACTGTAAAACTGTATAAATCTGTATATATTCCCCACCTGCAACATTGAACTCCGAGGAGTCTCCACCCACCCACTCCGAGATCTGGAGGTGTATTACCTATGGAGTCCTGATTCTTGGGCATCTCCTTGAGAGAAGTGGCGGGGGAAAGGGCTGGTGCTGTTCTGTGCTGACTGTGGTGCGGGCATGAGGAGAGGAGAGTCAGCTCAGATGAGATGACTCATCAGAGAGGATGCCAGTGCAGAAATGGTGGCATCCTGAGCAGCACACCATTCCAGCCCCAATCCTTTGGGCAAGCAGAGGTTCCGGACAGCAGCCACAGGCAGGGCGCTCTTAACTTTCTTGGGTGGAGCGCCAGCCCTCAGAGGGCTAATGCGGCTGAGACAAAGGCAGTGGCCAGGCAGAGGATAGAATTGACACCTGAGTGCAAAGCTGAATGCAACCTCTGATTTACAGAGAAATCTAGCCGGAGAGAAGCCTAATTTAAACACGCAAGGCCCCCCGCTGAACTCAGATTTCTGGCTGATTTTGCCAGGTAAACCCCGGGAGCAGTGGTCTACTGGAGTGAATAGGGCCACAGACCTGGGGGATTACGAGTGACTGGGTGCAAGGTGGGGAAGGAGGTATTAACCTTCCCAGACTAACCCATTTGCCGGGTGGGTCCCTTTGCCCTCGCAGAGCACTGGAGCAAGTTATATCTGAACTGCAAGCAGACCTCTCTTATCTAGCTCCCAGAGACATTTGAACTCTTCCACCTTAAATGGGTGCTGACTGGAACAACTGATTTGGATCCCTCAAACCTGGTAGACCACCCAAGGACTATTCAAAGGGGCGCCCCAGGTGTATGGTTGAGGGAAGGTTTGAACTATATAAAACTATATATTCCCCACCTGTAACATTGAACTCTGAGGAGTACCCACCCTAAGGAGTCCCCACCCACTCACTCCAAGGTTTGGAGAGAAATCTAGCCAGACAGAAGCCTAATTTAAACACGCGAGGCCTCCCTGCTGAACTCAGATTTCTTGCTGATTTTGCTAGATAAACCCCGGGAGCAGTGGCCTACTGGAATGAATAGGGTCACGGACCTGGGGAACCATGAGTGACTGGGTGTAAGGTGAGGAAGGAGGTATTAACCTTCCCAGACTAACCCAGTTGCCGAGTGGGACCCTTTGCCCTCATGGAGCAAGGCGGGCACCAAAACTGCTTGCTAGAGTCGCACGCCTCATGGGCAGCAGGCTCCTGCTCTGGGCAGGCCCAGTACTACTCGCTAGTGCCACAGGCATCCTGCAGGCAGAGGCAGAGAAATCCTCCATTCCAGGTAGACCCAAAACAGCTTGGGAGAGACACACACACTCCACAGGGGCCAGGGGAGGTGTTCCCCACTCCAGGTGCCCAAGTTGGGTGGGCCTAGAACTGCTTGCTAGAGCCACGCTCACCCTGCAGGTGGTGGTGGAGGGGTCTACCACTCTTGGAGGGCCCAGAACTATTTGCTAGAGCCACATACGTCCCTCAGACAGAAGTGGAGGAGTCCCCCGCTCCAGGTTCCCACACTGGGAGGGCACAGATCGGCTTGCTAGCGCCACACGCATCCAACGGGTGATGGTGAAGTAGTCCCCCTCTTCCCCCCAGCTACTCTGTTGGGGCTGAACTAGGACTGATCTGGTAACTTGCGTACCCTGTGCTACCGCTGCCATTTCCCTACCCTCTGGCTGCTCCAGGGTGCTGAACTAGGACTGATCTAGCCACTACAGTTCCCCTGTTCCACTGGTTGCCCTAGAGGGGCTGAACTAGGACTGATCTGGCTGCTGCCAGTTTCCTGCCCCCGAGTCACCCAGCAGGCTGAACGAGGTCTAATCCGGCCATGCACACTCCTGTGCAGCTGCTGTTGTTCCACTGCACCCTGGCTGCCCCAGCACCCGAGAACTGGGAGAAGACAACAGACACGCTCTGCCTGTCTCTCTGGGCAACCAGAAGAAACCATCAACTGAACGGTTCTGATAAGGCCTCCAAACACGGTAATGGGGTGGAACCAGCGGAAAAACTCGGGCAACTCAAATAACCAAAGTAGATCAACTCCTCCAAGGGAAAATGGGGAAGACACAATTGAAGACCCCATCCACAAGCAAATGGCTGGGATGTGAGAAATTGAGTTCAGAATGTGGATAGCAAATAAGATTAACAGAATGGAAGAAACGAAGGAATTAGGAGCTCAAGAAATTATTCAAAAGATTTCTCAAGAAATTATTCAAAAGATATCTCAAGAAATTATTCAAAAAATGACTCAAGAACTCAATTATTTCAAAGATAAAATGATCAAAGATTTTGAAATACTGAGACAAGAGGTTGCAGCCCTCAAGGATCTGAAAGACACAGTGGAATCCTTCCATAACAGAGTGCAACAGGCAGAAGAAAGGATCTCTGATACTGAAGACGAAGCTTTTGAAGAAGCCCAGGAGCTCAAAGATCAAAAGAAATGGAGAGTAAAAACAGATCTCACTCTCAGAGAACTCTTGGATAATTTGAAGAAAACTAATATTCGCCTTATACGAATCCCTGAAGGTGATGAAGTTGCTTCACAAAACACAGAGGCCATTCTTCATGAAATTATGAAAGAGAACTTTCCAGACATGCCAAGAGATTCTGAAATTCAGATAGCTGATAGTTTCAGAACCCCAGCACGACTCAACCCGAACAAGACATCCCCCAGACACATCATAATTAACTTCACCAAAGTCAAGATGAAAGAAAAAATTCTGAAAGCAGTCAGACG
>NW_003852834.1:55886-69764 GCF_000181295.1 Otolemur garnettii | reverse complement strand
ACCAAATAGCCTAAGAATATGGGGAGGGGGAGGGAGAAGGGAGGGGGGAATGGGTGGAGGGAGGGGGATTGGAGGGATCACTTCTGAGGTTTATCTTACAGGGGTACAAGTGAATCTTTCTAAGAGTAGAATGTGAACGTTTTAAAACAGTAACTGAGAAAATGACATGAAGGTTGTGTTGACCAGTTTGATGGAAGTATTTCGGATTGCATATGAAAACCCCACACTGTACCCCAGAAGTGCGTTAATGTACATAGTTACCATTCAATTTAAAAAAAAGAAAAGAAAAGAAAATAGCCAGGCATTGTAGCAGGTACTGGTAGTCCCAGCTACGTAGGACTTAGGAGGCTGAGGGAAGAAAATTGCTTAAGCCCAAGAGTTTGAGGTTGCTGTGAGCTGTGACACCACGGTACTCTACTGAGGGTGACATAGCGAGACTATCTCAAAAAAAAAAAAAAAGAAGAAGAAGATACTTAGTCCCTTCCTGGTATTAAGATTTAAGTTAGTAAAGAGTTGAAAGGGCTTTAAACTGAAAAAAGGGGCTAGATTTTTATTTTGGCTTTGAGAGATTTATCATGTCTTTTGATTTTTAAGATATTCTAGAGGGGGGATTTGGTATGTCAGATAAGACAGTGTAGTGAGGTTAGGCTTTTTCCAAAGTCAGTGGTTGGAGGGAAGCTGGTGGGGTGAAGGAAGCCAGTAGACAGAAGAAAGCTGGGCTAAAGTGGGGGGTGAGGCAGCTTTAGGGCCTGTGAGCATAATAGCCTTCCCAGCCATCTTGCCTGGCCCTGCCTGGGGCCTACTGTGCCCATGCACTTGTAAGCTGTAGCCTGGAGAGTGTGCATGGCCTCCCACACCATTGCCACTGGGTCCGCAGGCCCACAGTTCCATGTCTTATGCCTACATCCCTGCCTGTGTGCATGGAGGGGGACATGTGGCTGTTGGGAGAAGGAAGAAGCTTGAGAAGTCAGAGACAAAGGAATCAGAAAGGAATTGGTGGGGTGGGGAGAGGGAGGGCCTTAAGGCTCTAAGGTGGGTTAGGACTTGGAAGACCAGTAGAAGCTTGAGGAATCCATGGAGGAGTGAAGATAGGGATAAAGATTGGGGAAGATAGAGGGGAAGGTGTTTGAGTGACAATTTGCATAGGGAGGGGCAAAAACAGAGGGAAAGACCTGAAGATGGGGATTGCATTCCACCTGCCATGTTTTGGGGAAGAAATTACTTAAGTCTTTTAAGATATTCAAATTAAAAGTCCTATTTTCCAATTTATCTTGAGGTCAAATACAAATGTGAGACACTCCTGGAGGGTCTGTTGAGGGGGTAGAAGGGCCATCTCCCAAGTCTCAGATGTCCTTCCCCTACTTGAGTGGAGAAGAAAGCATCCATTGTTTCCAAAGACCCAGGGTATGGATGAGTAAAAAACAAAGACTAAGAAAAGTCATGCATCCTTATTTTTTCTAAGAAAACTTGAGTCCCCCAGGATCTTAGAAGCCTAAACTAAGTTTCAGCACTGGGCCTAAAGTGAAAAATGAAATGATTTGAGGTCCCCAGACCCCAGAAGAGAGCATGGCACTGGGACTTGAAAAACCCTAGTTAGGTGCACATGAACAAATGAAGAAGTAAAGGGGACACCAGGACATAGAGGCCAGAGAAAGCCAAAGAGCAAGCTGAGGGAGGTTCTGTTTGAAGTTCTTTAGGTCCTACTCATCCTTAAATGGCAGTTGGGGTGAAATCTTCTAGAATTCTCTGACAGGTAGGGTCAATGGAATTGGGTCTGGGTGTGACTGGGACCAAGTTCTGAGGAAACTGGGGTGGCTAGAGAGGCTGAAAGTGAGATGGAGCTAGGTCATCAGCCAGCCACCAGTCAGCTGCCAGCCAGATGCCAGTCCCAGGTTTTGGAACCGTATGAAAGGTGGCAGTGGTGGCACCCAGAGATGAGAATCAGAGTGAAAAGGCTCAAGCTAGGTTTATTAAAAGGGAAAGTGACCCACCTGTGCAGGGCAAAGATGGTGTCTGTACCTGGGGACAGTTAGACACCATTTTATATGGGGATGTAGGGGATGGGCAAATTCCCCAGCTTACCCAGAGGGCTTTGGGAGCTTAGGGTCATTCTTTGAGGATGGGGCTAACTAGGTCCTTTGTGTTCTTTATTTCAGGAGGAGAAGAGGAGGAGCACAGGGGAAGGGTTCATGTAGGTCCTCATTAGGCCCCCAAACATCTACTTTTAGACAAATAGGTATCTGCTTTTTCTCAGTTACCTTTGGCTAAAAATAATAGTACTTATGTCAAAGTGACATCTTTTCAGGTGGCATATTCTGTTACCCTTCAAATTTAATTATAAAGGCAAAAGCTACTTCAGGTATTTACAACAGAAGGGATATATTGCAGGGAACTGGACACACAGGTGATGGAGGACCTGAAAATTCTAACAGAGATTAATAAGAGCAGGATTCCACAATCACTCCTTGAGTTGGAGAGATAGAGGTGAGACACAATGTCACTTTAGCTTAGAGGTCATATAATAGAAACTAGTACTGTATTAGGCCTTTCTAGCTGGAATCACAGAGAAAATAGAGCCACTGCCAGAGAAGCTGCCCAATATATAGAGCAAGGGAGTGTTTCTGTTAATAGGAAAAAAAAAAAACCCAACCTCTGTAAAATAATTTAGAGGTTTGTTCTGAGTCAGTATAAGTAACCATGGCTTGGGAACATAGTCTCAAGAGGACCTGAGAAAATGTGCACAAAGAGGTCAAGTTACAGTTTGGTTTTATACATTTTAGGAAGACAGGAATTGCAGGTAAAACTATAAATCAATACGTGGAAAGCATACATTTGTTTCACCGGAAAATGCAGGATATCTTGAAGCAGGAGCTTACAAGTTAGTGGTGGGTTCAGAGGTGCTTTGATTTATAATTGGTTAAAGAAATAAAGCTTTGTCAGAAGGCTTGCAAATGTGGAAAGGAATATTTTAAGTTAAGAAAGTCTGCTGATCAGAGAGCAATCCATAAGATAACAAACTCAAAGTGATCTGGTAAGCAAATTGATGACCTGAAGATGAGATTTAACTTTCGCTTTTCATGGCCTTAGTCCTCTTTGTAAGATAGTATCTTATTGCCATAAAGACCCTGCTTCATCTGATCTCTATTTTAACATTAATGTTGGTTTAAACTCCAAAAGGAAGGAGATATTATGAGTCATTTCTGACCTCCCTTCCTTTCATGGCCAGAAATTCAGTTTTAAGTTTTTTCTGGGGTTCCCTTGACCAAGATGGGGTCCATTCTGTTGGTGTGGGGAGAGAGGGCTAGGATTTAATTTTTAGTTTACATTTCTATCTTTCTACCCATCATGTAAGATTTTTTTCTAAGAGGCATTCATAAAGTGAAAATGAAAGAATGATTTTGAGGGCAAATACAACCGGGGATAGCACAGATTTTAAAAAAACACAATGCATCGGTGAGAGTGAATCACAAGTATAACACCCTCTTCCATTTTAGCTTATTGCATCCCTGCTTTATTTAAAATGCAGGTGACTCAAGGCGATGGGCTACTATTTTTATAGCAGAATATAAGTTAGACCACCTAGACTTAACTTGGAAGTCACGTTTGTGATTGATAAGATGACTGGGCTAGGATCATGGTATATCCTACTTTTTCCTCTTATCATATAGTCATAGTGTTTTGTATTTACTATGTTGCACCTTAGATATCTTGGCAAAGATTGGGCAAAAAAAATCCCTAATTAAAAAAAAAATCACGGCAATAAGCAAATACCATCTTAGTCACTTTACAGTTCAGCCTCTCAGGCTTATGAAGCCCCTGGGCATCGCTGGGGTAACTGAACGGAAAAACCGCAGAAGCCACTCGTCCCCACAACGTGGGGGCGGGTGTGAAGCTCAACTAACGGGCTGGGAATGATGGTGCCCTCCTGGTTTCCTTGTCACCGCCGCTCCCAGTCCCGCTCTTCCTGATGAACTGGACTCAGGGTACCCTGGCGATGGCAGAAATGGAACCTGCAAAGGGTCTTGTGGTCATTGAGGACATGGCCATATATTTCCCCCAGGAGGAGTGGAGGCACCTTGATGAGACGCAGAGGTCACTGTACCAAGGTGTGATGCTAGACAACATGGCACTTCTGTCCTCACTGGGTTGTTGGCAAGGAACCCAGGGTGCAGAGGCATCTTCAGAGCAAAGTGTTTCTGTGGAAATGTCACAGGTCACAACTGCATTTCCCTGTGTATTTACCCAGAAGATCCACCCCAGGGAGACATGTGAGCAACTCTTGAAAGACATTTTGTACTTGGTTAACCACAGTGGAATACTACTTGAGCAGGAGAGGTATATTTGTGAACCGGAGCTGTTTCAGCACCGGAAACAGGAGACTGGAGAGGATCTTTCCTGAATGGGGGGACGACTGGAGTCCTTCGTTTGAAAAGAACCCTAGAGTTCACTTGGCAGAGAGGACTTTCACATGCAGTGAAGGTGGGAAGGACTTACTGGCCGCCTCTGGCTTTCTGCAGCACCAGGTTTGGCAAAGTGGGTTAAGCACTTGAGGGACACACAGGACAGGGAATTCTTTTTAATTGGACAAAATGATCACAGATGCAGTACATGTGGGGAAACCTTCAACTTCAAACATGCCCTTATTGAGCACCAGAAAAAGCACAGAAGAGGAAGTCCTTATGAGTGCAACAAATGTGGGAAATTGTTTCTGTATGGTACCAACTCTATGAAACATCAGACAGTTCACATTGGTGAAAGGACTTCTGAGTGCAAAGAATGTGGAAATCTTTTACGTACAACTGTAGACTCGTGAGATATAAGAGAGCTCACACTGGGGACAGGCCTTATGAGTGTGACATATGTGGGAAATTCTTTTTTTTATTTCTTATAGCATAACTGTGTACATTAATGCAATAATGGGGTACAGTGTGCTGTTTTCATGTACATTTTGAAATACTCTCATCAAACTGGTCAAGATAACCTTCATGCCATTTTCTTAGTTATTGAGTTAAAACGATCATACTTTGCTTTTAGAAAGATTCACTTGTACCCTTGTAAGATAAACGATAGAGGTGACCCCACATATCTCCTTCCCTCCCCCCATCCCCCCCTCACCTTGCCCTCCCACCCCCTTCCCATATTCTAAGGCTATAATTAGGTTATGACATTCCTATAAAAGCTATGAATTAGTTTCAAAATAGGGCTGTGTACATTGGATACTTTTTCTTCCATTCTTGAGATACTTTGCTAAGAAGAACATTTTCCAGTTCCACCCATATAAACATGAAGGAGGTAAAGTCTCCATCCTTCTTTAGGGCTGCATAGTATTCCATGGTGTACATGTACCGGGTACAGCTCTCCATTGGTAAACCATCAGAGAGTTCACACTGGAGAAAGGCCTTATGAGTGCAGGGAATGTGGGAAAGCCTTTAGCCACAAACATATAATTGATAAACACCAGAAAATTCACAGTGGAGAACTACCATATGAGTGTAGTGATTGCCCAAAAGCCTTCATTCAAAAGTCTCACCTGGTTCATGGCTGGAAAGCCCACAGTGAAGAGAGGCTATGTGCTCCCCAAACGTGGGGACTTCTACAGGTACAACTCCAGCCCCATTGAATATCAGAGATTTCACAATGGAGAAACTTTGCCATTGACCATTTTAACTGGGTATTTCAGTAATGTTGTGTAAATTCACATTTTTTATGTAATATGTAATTTATGTCTAGAACTTGTCTTGCAAAAATGAAACTCTATAGCCATTAAATGACAACTCCTCATCCTCCTTTGTTACTGTTCCTGGCAATTATGAAACTATATTTCTTTTTTTTTATTGAATGGTAACTATGTATATTAATGCACTTCTGGGGTACAGTGTGGTGCTTTCACATACAATTTGAAACATTTCCATCAAACTGGTTAACATAGCCTTCATGTCATTTTCTTAGTTATTGTGTTAAAACATTCATATTCTACTCTTAGAAAGATTCACTTGTACCCTTGTAAGATAAACCACAGAAGTGATCCCTCCAATCCCCCTCCCTCCACCCATTCCCCCCTCCCCTCTCCCTCCCCCCTCCCCTTATGAAACTATATTTCTATACGATGTATCTGTCAATTCAGCACTGATTAGTTCCTCATATAAATGGATTCATACGGTATTTGTCTTTTTGAGACTGGCTTATTTTGCTTTGGATAATCTCCAAGTGTATCACAATTGCCTTCCATTTATAGGTGAAATAATTTTCTATTGTACATATACATGCCACATTTCTTTATTCATTCATCTGTCAGTGGGTGCTTGGATTACTTTTAGCTTTTGGGTATAGTGCTGCTGTGAATATTGAGCATACAAACATCTATTGAAAACTTGCTTTCTGGCTCTGCACCCATAGTTCATTGATTAAGGTATCAGCCACACACACTGAGGCTGGTGGGTTTGAACCCAGCCCAGGCTGGCTAAACAAAAGTGATGATGACAACAACAACAAAATAGCCAGGTATTGTGGCAGGCGCCTGTAGTCCCAACTACTTGGGAGACTGAGGCAAGAGAATCACTTAAGCCCAAGAGTTTGAAGTTGCTGTGAGCTGTGATGTCACAGCACTCTACTGGCAGCATAGTGAGACTCTGTCTCAAAAAAAAAAAAACCCACCATGGTTTCCATTTTGGGGGGGGGTGGTATATACCAGAAAAGGACATGCTGGATCATATAGTATTTCAATTTTTAATCTTTTGAGCAACTGTTTCCATCATCTTATATTCTTTTTTTGTGTGTATTAAATCACAGTTGTGTACATTAATGCATTTATGGGGTACAATGTGCTGGTTTTATATTCACTTCAAACTGTTTAACATAGCCTTCACTGCAATTTCTTATTGTGTTAAGACATTAATATTCTACACTTAGTAGATTTGACATGTACCCTTGTAAAATGCACCATAGGTGTGGTATGACCCATTACCCTCCCTCCATCAATCTTCTCCCCTCCCTGTCCCTCTCCCTCCTCTTTCCTCTTCATCTTGAGCTATAGTTGGGTTATAGCTTTCATATGGAGGTGTGGGTGCTTATATATTGGTTTCATAGTAGACCTGAGTACATTGGATACTTTTTCTTCCGAGAGCAGTGGGTTTGAACCTGACCCCAGCCAAACTGCAACAAAAAATAGTGGGGCACTGTGGCAGGAGCCTGTAGTCCCAGCTACTCGGGAAGCTGAGCCAAGATAATCACCTAAGCCCAGGAAGTGGAGGTTGCTGTGAGATGTGATGCCATGGTCCTCTACCGAGGGTGATAAAGTGAGACTCTGTCTCAAAAAAAAAAAAAAAAGTCCCTTCTATAATTATTTTCTTAAGTGTTCTGATCATAAAAGATGCTGGATATTATTGAAAGCTTTTTCTGCACCGATTGAAAGAATCATATGGTCTTTGTTTTTTAATTTGTTTATGTGATGTATTATATTTATAGATTTATGTATATTGAACCATCATTAAGACCCTGGGAAAACCCACTTGGTCATGGTATATTATTTGTTTGATCTGTTGCTGGATTTTGTTTTCTAGGATCTTATTGAATATTTTTGCATCTATATTCATTAATGATATTGGTGTACAATTTTCTTTTTTTGTTGGGTCTTTTCCTGGTTTGGGGATCAGGGTGGTATTTGCTTCAAAGTAGTCTTTTTTTTCTATGCTTTGGAAAAGGTTAAGTAATACAGGTACTAGTTCCTCTTTAAAGGTTTTGTAGAATTCTGATGTGAAGCCATCTGGTCCCAGACTTTTCTTTTCTGGGAGATTTCATATAGTTGATGCTATTTCAGTACTTTATATAAATCTGTTCAACATGTCCAATTCTTTCTGGCTAACTCTAGGAAGATAGTGTGCTTCCATGTATCGGTCAATTTCTTTCAGATTTTCATATTTCTTAGAATATAGTTTTTTGTAGTATTAAGAATTTTTTTGAATTTCTGAGGTGTCTGTTGTTATTTTGCCTTTGCCATTTCTGACTGATGAAATTAAGAATTTTAATATTCTGTTTCAGGTTAGGTTAGTGAAAGGTTTATCATTTTTATTAAACTTTTCAAAAAACCGATTTTTGATTCATTGATCTTTTGAACAATTCTTTTGTTTTCAATTTCATTTAATTTTGCTCTAATTTTGGTTATTTCTTTTCTTCTGCTGGGTTTGGAGTTGGAATGTTCTTCCTTTTCCAGTTGCTTGAGGTGTCCCATTAAGTTGTTGATTGCCTCTCTTTCCGTTCTCTTGAGGAAGGCTTGCAACACTATAAGTTTTCTTCTTAGGACTGCCTTTGCAGTATTCCAGAGGTTCTGATAATTGGTGTGTTCATTATTGTTCTGTTGCAAAAATTTAGTAATTTCCTTCTTAATCTCATCTATGACCCAGATATCATTCAATATAAGGTTATTTAGTTTCCATGTCTTTGTATGAGTATGCAGATTCCTGTTACGTGAGTTCAAGTTTTATTCCATGATGATCTGAGAAAATACAAGGAATGATTTCTATTCCTTTAAATTTGCTTCAGTTAGACTTGTGACCTAAGATGTGATAAATTTTGGAGTATGATCCATGGGCTGATGAGAAGAATGTGTATTCAGTTTTGTTAAGATGAAATGTTCTGTAGATATCTATTAAATTCAATTGTTGTATGGTAAAATTTAAGTCCAAAATTTCTTTGTTTAGTTTCTAATTGGAGGATCTATCCAATACTGCCAAAATAATCTCTAACTATTATGGTGCTTGAAGATATCAAATTGTTCATGTCTGTTAGGGTCTCCCTTATAAATTGAAGAGCATTCTGGTGTGGTGCCTAAATGTTAATAATTGATATCCTATTATGTTGAGGGTTTCCCTTAACAAATATGAAGTGACCATCCTTGTCTTTCCTTACTTTTGTTGGTTTAAAGCCTAATGTATCTAAAAATAAAATTGCCACCCTTGCATTTTTCTGATTTCCATTTGCCTGGATTATAGATGTCCATCCCTTCACCCTGAGTCTATATTTATCCTTTAAGATAAAGTGAAGTTCTTGTATGCAACAGATATCTGGCCTGAGTTTTTGTATCCAGTCATCCAACCTGTGCCTCATTAGAGGACAATTTAAGTCATTCACATTAATTGAGAGTATTGATAAGCCTGGTAGTATTTTGGTTGTCAAGTTGTTCAAAAGAACAGTGTACATTTCTATTCCTTTCACTACTGTGGAAGTTGGGTTACGATCAAAAATTTCTGAGTGAGTTTACTTTGGTGGTAGAGCATTGTGCTGGTCATTATGGAGGATGGGTCTGACAATGTCCTGAATAGCTGGTTTAGTTATGGCAAATTTCTTCAATGTGTGTGTGTGTCATTAAAGTATTTGACTTCTCCATTATAAATGAAATTCAGGTTAGTTGGATACAGGATCCTGGGCTAAAAGTTGTTTTGTTTTAGGAGATTGAAGGTCCATGACCATCCTCTTCTAGCTTGAAAAGTGTCAGCAGAGAGATCTGCAGTCATTCTAATATTCTTCCCCTTGTAGGTTATGATTTTTTACATCTGGCTGCTTGCCAGATTTTCTCCTTCATATTAACTTTGGTGAAGTTAATTATAATGTTTCCAGGCGATGCTTTATTTGGATTGAGTCATGCTGGGGTCCTGAAACTGTCTGCTATCCGAATTTCAGTATCTCTTGCCATGTTTGGGAAGTTTTTCTCTATTGTCTCTTGGAGTAGAACATCTGTGCCTTTTGGATCATTCTCAACTCCTTCAGAAATTCCAATAAGGCAAATGTTTGGTTTTTTAGAGTGATCCAACAACTCTTTCAGGGAATGATCCATTTTTGCTCTTCACTTCTCTTCACCTTTGAGCATTTGGGAGCATTCAAAAGCTTTGTCTTTAATGTCAGAGATTCTTTCTTCTGCCTGCTCCATTCTATTACTGAGGGATTCTACTGTATTTCTCAGGTCTTTGAGGAATGCAAATTCTTGCCTCAATTTGTCAAATCTTTGGTGATTTTATCTTTGAATTTATTGGATTCTTGAGACAAGTTTTGAATTACTCCTTGAACTTCTAATTCCAACTTTACTTCTATTCTGTTAATCTTATATTGCCATCCAAATTCTGAACTCAATTTCTGACATCTCAGCCATTTGTTTATGAATGGGATCTTCTGTTGCATCTCCTTTGTCATACCTTGGAGGAGTTGATCTACTCTGATTATTCATGTTGCCAGAGTTTTTCTGCTGATTCTGCCCCATGGTTATTTTTCACTATTTAGCTAGAGAAGCTGGTAAGGTGAAATTGAATTGAGGGCACCTGGAGTTGTAATTAACCAGCGCTTTACCAGAGTGCTGGGACTGGTGACTGACATTTCCCCTACGGCTTTACAAAGGTCCCATTTAGTACTATAGCCTGAGACTCTGGGAGCCTGCTTTGTATGGTGGGCTAGGTGTCTCTGTCCTGTATTCAGCTAGACTCTGACCAATCCTAGTGAATCAGAGACTTTGGGTTGAAATCTTAGCTGTGGAGGAATACAAGCAACTAAGACACTCCAGCCCCCCACAGGCAATAGCTGGAAGAAGAAAATCAAACCATCCCACTACAACACAACCAGGGCATAACCTTGGAGAGTGCCTGGGTGATTAGTCCATATCAAGAGTTCCAAACCAATTGTCCTACTCAGCACAATGGAGAGTTCCAAAGGTCTCCAGCAATTAGACATCTGGGGTCCACTGGCTGCTTAAGTGTGACTCACTTGGGTGCTCTGTGGAGTCAGAAAGGCCCACCCAGCAAAAGAATTATTCCAGGGGGACTGATGCCTCTTTCCCCTTCTTGTACCTCTGACACCCCGTCACTGGTACTCCTGCAGGGCTGTGGCCCAGCTCTGTCTAATACTAAAGTACACCAGGGATTTGCACCTGAGTCAAAGGGGGAGCCAACACTTCCCTGACCAGGCCATCCCATTGTGTGACCTGTAGGCGGGAGGAGTTCAGGGATAATACCCTCCTGTGTTCACTAGAAACTAGGGAGTATTCCACCTGCATCTGTACCCAGCTGGGGGTGACTATTGCAGAGTGTGGTTCTTTCCCTCAGAGACCACACCTCTGCCTTGGCCACACTCCACCTCTGGAACCCCGGGGGGTAGGTCATGCTCGCTTCATGTTCCACAGAATTGGGAAGGTGTCTCTCCCAAATTTGACCTCAGTGGTAGGTTCAGGAGCCACCACCATAGTCAGGGATGGTGCTGCCACTGTCAGGGGTGGTGCTGCAGGTCTGGGCTGCCACTGTGTGATGGGTTGCAGTAGTGGGCAGTGCTGCTGCTGCTACCACCACTTGCAGGGCACAGAGTGCCAGTGGGCAGTGCAGTTGCAGCATGGGTCACAGGAGCAGGCGGGTGCTGATGCTCAGTGCCATCTTTGCCACCATGCCCATATTCACACCATTTTTGAATCTTATATTCTTACCAACAGTACAGAAGGGTTCCAATCTATGCATTTCTCTGCCAATGTTTATTTTCTCACTTTTATTTTTGGTTTCTTTTTGTTTGTTTGTTTATTTTGAGACAGCGCCTCAAGCTGTCACCCTGGGTAGAGTGCTGTGACATCACAGCTCATAGCAACCTCCAACTCCTGGGCTTAAGCAATTCTCCTGCCTCTGCCTCCCTAGTAGCTGGGATTTCAGGCTTCTGCCACAACCCCTGGATATTTTTTGGTTGCATCCATCTTTGTTGTTTGGAGGGTCTAGGGGGATTCGATCCCACCAGCTCAGGTGTATGTGGCTGGCACCTTAGCCACTTGAGCCATAGGTGCCAAGCCTTTTTTTTTTTTTTGATAGCAGTTATCTTATTGTGTGTGAGATGGAATCTCACTGTACTTTTCATTTTTATTTTGAGAATGATTAATGAAGTTGAGCATCTTTTCATGTGTTAGGCATTTATATATCTGGAGAAATATATTCAAGTAACCTTTTTAAAACATTTTTTCCATGGGATTGTTTGCTTTTTTTCAGTTGTGGGAATTCTTTATATATTCTGGATATTAACTCCTTTACAAATATATGATTTTCAAAAATTATCTTCCAGTCTATAAGTTGTCTTTTTGCTCTGTTGATTGTGTCCTTTGATGAAAGTTTTAGTTTTTATGTACAGGTAACTCTTTATCTGTGAGTTCCACCTCCGTGGGTTGAACCACAGATGAAAAATATTTGCAATGTATGGGTATATATAAAGAGAAAAAAAGAAGAAGAAAAGCATGTTTGCATCTGTACTGAACATGTACAGGTTTTTCCCCTTGTTCTTCTCTAAACAATACAGTATAACAACTCTTTAAATATCATTTACATTGTATTAGTTATTATATTCTAGAGTTTGTTTAAAGCATATGTCAAGATGTGTGTACGTTATATGTAACTACTGTGCCTTTTATATAATGAACATGAGCAGATTTTTGTATCCACAGGGGATCCTGGAACCAGTCTTTCAAAGTTATTAAAAGATAGCTATAATCTAGTTCATCTACTTTTTCCATTGTTACCTATTTTTTGTTGTTGTTGTTGTTGTTTTGATACAGAGTCTCACTCTGTCACTTGCCTAGAGTGTGGTGGCATCATGATAACTCACTGCAGTCTCCAACTCCTGGGCTAAAGTGATCTTCCTGTCTCAGACTTCCAAGTATCTTGGACTACAGGCACCAACATACCTGGGTAATTTTTCTCCATTTAGTACAGATGAGATCTTGCTCTTCCTCAGGCTGGTCTCAAACACCTGGCCTCAAGTGATCCTCCTGCCTTGGCCTCCCCAAATGCTATGATTTATAGGCATAGCCATCACTCCTGCCCAGTTACTTGTTTTTGATGTTATATCCTAGAAACCATGGTCAAACCCAATGTCACAAAATTGCTTTTATATGTTTTATTCTAAGAATTTTATATTATATTTGTAAGACTTACATTTAGGTCATTGATTAATTTGAGTTCATTTTTGAAACAGTGTGAAGCAGGAGTGGGGAGCCTGTTGCCTAAAGCCTATACCTGACCCTCTAGGGTCTTAAGTGTAGCCTTTTGACTGAATCAAAATTATACAGAACAAATATTTTATTTTTAATTATACATTTTTGTTTATCTTTCATCTCTTTATTTTATTTTTAAAATGAATGTATTGAGGGAAGGTGAATTGTGGGATCACACGTATAGTGCATGATGCAAGGGTACATGTTGGATCTATTAGTATAGAGTATAAATGTCTTAACCCAATAACTAAGTAAATGAGATGAGGTATATATTAAACAGTGTGATGTAAGTGTTTCAATTCTATATAAAATCAGCACACTGTACCCCATAAATGCATTAATGTATACATGAAAAAATAAAATGAATGTATTAAAACTACCAGAGAATAAAACAAATTTCAATGATATAAAAACTATAAAATTTAGTAGTGTTAACTATATTAACGTTATTGTGCAACAGCTCTACAGAACTTTTTTATACTGCAAAAGTGAAACTCTATACCTATTAAAAACAACTCCTCTTTCCCCCACCCTTACCATCTAGTAACCAGGGTTTTTAAGTGCACACACACCAATGAAGACATTAAATAAAATAAGACAAAATGGTCAAATTGCTAAATCCAAATTATGTGTATGTAGGGTACATTGTACTATTCTTTCAAATTTTCTGTGTTTGGAAATTTTCAAAATGAAAAGATATGAAAACACCACACTGGGATTCTGGGAAGATGGCCGACTGGTAGCAACCCTGGTCAGAGGCTCCTGAACAAAGGAAGAAAAACTGGTTGGAATCAGAATCTATGAAGTCAAAGACGGGGAGCTGAGCCCAGAAAGAAGTTCGGCAAGCTATAAATCCAAGGAAGATCATTTAAGAACATAAA